>NC_069502.1:127048167-127348167 GCF_027579735.1 Bombina bombina | reverse complement strand
CAATCAAAATTATGTGGTATTGTTGTTAAAATCACCATCGGGGGGGGGGTGTACCCTTGGTGCGGGGGTGGGCTTGGCAAAAAAAAAAATTAGAAAAAAAAAATCTTTTTTTATTTTTAATAAATATTACTTGAAATCTTTTTTTTTTTGCCCTGATTGGACAGGGGAGGCAGTGCCTCCCCTGCCTCCTATTACTGCACGTCACTGATATATATATATATATATATATATATATATATACTGTATACACACACATACATATATATACTGTATACACATAAAATAAAGTGCACTCCAATGGGATTCTTGTTAATAGTATCTCACTTTATTAGTGAACGTTTTCGAACCAATACAAGTCCGTCCTCAGACAAAAAAGTGTGTATACAATCTAACTTACCCACCACCAAACATTATAACACTGTGCAGAAGCTGGACGCCACGTTCTCCACGGTAGACCCACCCCAAATCGTGACATCATCATCCCGGGCAGCGTGGGCCTCAGCTGTTAAAAAACAAAAGATAAAACATGTATAACATATGTTATTAAAACACAAGAATACAAGAATATGTCCACAGCAAAAGCAATCAACATAAAGAAGGGGAAGACGAAAGTGTGATGAGACCGTACATGCCGTAATCGATCTTGCCTCAAGGTTGCCATAGCAACCTAATAAACAAAATAGAGAGACATTTTGGTTCAGACTGATCCACAAAAATGTTATAAGAAGACAACATGGTTGGACACCACAAAACAAGGTGTATACCGCTGAATAGGTTGTACTACTTGTGGAGGTCTGATTACTGGATCCTCCTTTACTCACCCTTATAGAAGAAAGATCTATAAGCACAAATACCATCTTACATGTACCACCACACATATTGAAGGGGCAAAGGAAAAGTGTAGAACTTTCCCTAGAGATTATAAGGGCACCAAGACCAATAACAGATTTCAAGATAAACACAGTCAGGTTAAATTTATCACCACCTACAATGAGGGTGCTAAAGTAGTTAAGAACATTTTGAAGAAACACTGGGAAGTGTTAAGGGGTGATCCTATATTAAAGGATCAAATAGGTATGAACCCCCAGGTTGTCTTTAAGAAAAATAGAAACTTAAAAAGTATGGTAGCTCCCTCAAAATTAAAAAGTAATATTACTCCTTCCTCCCATTGGCTACAAACACAAGCTGGTACTTTTAAATGTTTTAGAAAAAACTGTATCATGCGTGATCATGTCATGAAGGGTAATGAAGTATACAACTATGATAAGAGTAAAAAATACATAATAGAAGGTAGGACGAGTTGTAAATCTACTTATGTGGTTTACCAATTGTTATGTAAATGTGGTAAAATATATGTAGGTCGTACACAAAGATGTATAAAAAGAAGGTGGTATGAACACGTCGAGAACATCAAATCAGGGTATGACAAACATAGTGTATCGAACCACTTTAATTATGTACATAATAGGGATTTTAGTGATTTGAAAATCAGAATTTTGGAACAAATTAAACCTGGACCATGTTCCAATAGGAGACTGTTGCTGCTCAGAAAATGCGAAACTAAATGGATCCATCGTTTAGAATGTTTGGAACCTAAAGGTCTAAATATCGATATTGACCTCCAAGCATTCATGGGTTAATGTATATTCCCATATGTTTCTTCATCTATTTATTTGTTTATTACAATGATCAATTGATTGATTATATGAATTGTAATATAACTATGAAATTATTAATTAATTAATTTTAATACAATCAAATGCACATAATACCATTTTAGATATGTTGATATAGTAGTGAAGATGTATATGTGTTAGCCTTTTTACCACTAGTGCCCATTTAATCTAAGTAACACGGTAGATACGATCATATTAAGGTATATGTGGTAAAAAGGTAAATCCCTCCCGGAGGGGAAGTAAGCCAGGTGTGTGTATAAATTGCAGTCCTACAGGTAGTTTGGTAGCTTACATTTTTCTTATACCCCTGAAGAAGTCTGCCCATGAGCAGAGGAAACGCGTAGGGTAACTAACTCCTACCTAAAAAGTTTTTAGGACTGCTACTCTTTTGAGTTTTATATTGGTATCTGCCGTACGTGATAAGAAGTGGGTCTCTTAGTGCTGCTGGTCGGCGTCTGAGGCAATCCCAATGAAATCTACTACAGGCAAGAGAAAACTAGCCAGAGGGCATTACCGCTTATGATTGCTGTAATCCTGTAAGTGTGCAATTTTTGTGTGTGTCATTTACCTGAATAAACGCTGCTGTGATTCGTGGATGCGCTGTTTCTCTTCTCGTCATTTCTTATACAGCTTGCTGCAACGGGATACATACAGCTGGAGTCCCGTGATTTATCAGCCGCTCCTGTGAGAATCCTTCAGCATGCATTCAATCGGAGTAACCGGTCACTACCACGTCGGATTTGCCGTGTAGGCACACCTATAGAACGAACTTTGCCTTCATCTGGTTCAGCGAACTTTGCCTTCATCTGGTTCAGCTAGGTGAATATACTAACCCCGTAATAATCTGTCTACATGTATTTGGTGTGATCAACATCATCTACGTTATTGGGACATTTCATTTTGGGACAATTTATTTACATCTATTTTACACACATTGGTCTTTATACGATGGTTTATGTATTTATGTTGTACATGTTTATGCTAATAGGGGATTGGCTGTGTGTCTTCTGAACAGCAGACACAAGATACACTTGTTCTTATTTATTTTTATTATTTTATTTTTGTTTTATTGCTTTAAAGGGGAAGTACGGGTGCCCCATCTGACTTAGTGTAGCGCTGTTAACATTTTCTTCCTGTTTCTGTTTAGTAACCACTTCTAGTTATTTTTACTGCTGCAACATGAGTCAGGAGGGGAACTTTGAAACCCCTAATGTTATTGTGATTGATACTATTGATGAGATCACTATAGATAGAGACGGTGTATTAAATCATATTAACCAGAAAGAAGGGAACAATAATAATGACCCTAATGATCAAGCACCTATTAATGTTCACAGTTATAGGGTATGGGCGCATGATCTTCTGGGTGAACCTGAAAATAATGTATGGAATATAGAAGATGCAGTGTCCCTACTGAGAACATTGGAAAAATTATTAATTAATGATGTAAAAGAATGGCAGGACCTTACCCTGCTTGATAATTATGTCCTTCATGACATAGTACCAAGGGAACTTAGAATTTTCAAATACCCAGCTTTTAGTTTAGAGGATGTGGAGTTCTCATCTGAATGGGATAGCATTCTACATGAGTGCTCTATGAAATTGATTAAACTTGTAATTAAATATAGAGAATTAAGGGTAAAAAATCTCAAAATAAAAATAGATGAAGTTGAGAGTAAAATCAAGCCGCAACTAGGTGAAGATAAAATTAACATATTACATAAGAATATAATTACAAGAACCAATGCTTTGAATGTGGATATTAGGGCTAAGAAAGCTCAAAAGCTTAGAAGGGGGGGGCGGAGCCAGCAACAGAGTAATACAGACGCACATCACAGCAGCTCCAGCTAGAGCTCATACAAAAATCATTGTTACAGATTATTTCTGCATAAATATTTGACCCATACTGAAGACTGCTTGACCTGGGGATCTTGTGTACCTAATTCTTATTTGTGGGGCACTAACTTGCCGGAATCTCGAGACCCCGGTGTATACCTTGTTGGCAAGCGGCTCCTACAGCGGCCATCTTGGGCCCACCACCATTGTTCTATCCTCTTCTCCAGCCCGGCGCCTACCATTGCCTTTCATTATGGCGACTGCTGAGCAGATTATGGAGGAAATATACACTTTTTTAGAAGGGTGCTGCAGCATATTGGAGCGTACATTTACCTTGGTGCCTCAGCTAGCAGAAGCCAGGTCAGAAGGCCATAACAACCACGCGCCTATCTGCGTGGATGCTCCTGGGGAGGGGGGCGCTTTGGGGCCCCGGCGTACCTCATCTCCTGGACATAACCTGTTAGAGGCGACGATTCACCTACCCTGGAAGGATCCTGAGGCCGAGATATGTATGGCAGGATGCCCACATCCTATAACCAATGCAACCCCCATCCGCTTATTACCGGATATGAAGTGCTTCAGTCTACCATCTCGACGAGTCTCTCTCACTGAACCTAACAGTAACATGTGGAACTCACCGCATACAGCTCAAGCAGCCCGAGATGGATCTCTCTTCCTCCCCTTACAGGAAACTTTCCCAACACCGGACTGTCTTACTCATACCTGCTGGGTGGCGGTAACCCAAAATTGCAACATAGCGGCTCTGGGACTTACCAATACCACAGACAAGCTGCATGGATTTCGCTCTGGCATAGGATAGATGTAACTATAGACGGTGTAACGAGTGATCCGCATGTAAAGAGTGGAAAGCTTGTAATGTAACCAATTTTTCCTACTTGTGCTCCTACGTTTTGTGTATTTAAGTTAATCTTGTTAAATATAGTTTAGCTCATAGCCGCATTCTCACCACCTGTCTCAATGGTAAATGCCCAGCAAGGGTCCCTGCCTTGCGTGCAGGACTTAGCACTCAATAATGTAAGTTTCCAATACCCTGTGTCCCGCAATTAGGCGCTCCTCATCCTAATATATCCAGATGGTTTCAGCATGGCTGTGGTTCACCGTCTTAAAAGAGCCTGTCATATGGAGTGTGCATGTTTCCCGTAGGATGTATTCACCCTAAATGGACTGTGACATTTACTAATTTTCTCACAACGGGTATTGACTGTTTGTAAAACCCTCTGATTTATTGTTAGTATATGATTTTCCTTTGCAAGCTCTTTTTGGGGGCACTACCCTTCTACAAGCTGCTGTTTACAATCAGATTCCCCTAGGTTAGGGATGTATCCTGCTAACTTAAGTGCTGTGCTCCACACAAGTTTTTACCCTCACTGTTCATCACCCCACGCTTATAGGCCCCCCATTGCTTTCTGGTACCCATTGGGATGTAAGAAGAATTTCAACATTTCACCATATGTCAATTTCGTGTCTGTAGTCTTTATTTTTCTCTCTCCCTTTATGCATATACCTAGAGTCTGGATGTAGTTTTCAGTCATGACACCTCGCCGCCAGCGGCCGTGGCGGCGTGATGCCTATACTTCACACATTTATAGTCCAGATGTATATTACCAGACATGGTTTTACATTCCAATATGCACTAATGTATATCAGTATTGTTTTTATTTTTTGCTCTCTGTTTCAACCTCTGCAATGCTTTCAGTTTTACAGCTACATTTGTTATATAACCATAGCAAATTCAGGGGATCTAAATATTGCTTAGGCCTATACACATACATAAGAGTGCTATAGCCATGCTGATTACTAATATCAACTGGTATGTACAGAACTTAGTTATCATAGGTGGGCTTGTTTTCTAACGCAGGCTGGACCTGCATCAATATATAGAAATACAATAATACTTATGTCATATTACAAACCAGTCTAACGTGTTTCAAATGTCTATGTATCTTCTTAAGCTTCCTTACCTGCTGAGCAATTCCTTCTGTACTATCAACAATTATTCCCTTGCCATAGCTTTTAATTTATATCACCAATCACATTCAAATGACCACCTCCTGCCCCCCACCCCTATTTCTATATAATGTACCTCCTTGTTCAGGAGGGCCACTCACGCGGTTTATCTGACATGTACCGCAACTCTAAATAATAAAAGTATTAATGTGACATTCCTTAATCTCGCCTATATTGTGTCACTAGTTATATATGTCTATAGAATGTCTCAAAGTATAATAAAGTTTGAAGCTGAGAGATTCCTTCTAAGTATACAGTACTTAACGCTTCTTGCAGCCCCTAGGGAATCTCTTAATTTTTTCAAAACTAGTCATGCATGTCTATAAAATGTTTCCCTTAAATCTTACAAGCATTAATGTAGCACTCATTAAACTCATTTATGAGGTAACATAAGTATACGGTATATCTATGGAGTGTTTCAAGAAATAAGGGAATCTCTTAATTCTCTATGTTATAAAATTAGTCATGCATGCCTGCTGAATGTCTCAAAGCTGATTTAAATTTAAAAATGTGAGGTATTTATTCTGTACGTTTAAATTTCTTTGTGTTACAATGTTTATGACTATATCTCTGAAAGTATATTGGACATCATTTTGTTTTGTTTTTTCTTTCTATATTAACATACTTCTTGAAACATGACATATATGTTGTAACCTGTTTTCAACCTCAATAAAAATATGTTAAAAAAAAAAAAAAAAAAAAAAGCTTAGAAGGGATATTGAAGATTATAAGAAAGATGACCTTTTTCCATTAAAAAGAAAGGTCCTCATTATAACAATAGGGAATCGCAGGAACACAGTAAGGTGATAGCAAATAAAGAGAAAATAAACATGACCAATAATGAATCCAAGAGTGTAATCAACAAAGACAAGGTTCAAAGTAATGAAGGAGCCTGGAACCTAGTAGAATCAAATGGGAATAAATCTAGGTCCAAAGAAAAGAATAGTGTACAGGTACACCAATATCCCATTCATAACAGTAATTTTGAGAAAGAAGTACCCAACATGGCACACAATAATAGATATGATGTGTTTAGTAGGAACAATGAAGAGGAAATCGTAGAATGGTACTCACAAGGAGCAAAACCTAAATCTCAGGAACCCAGGGGTCAGCCTTATCAGCAGAATCAATATAACAATGTGAATAGGAATTATCTCCCATCTCCCCCTCCCTCTTCTTCTCCTTTTTTAGAGAGGGGGAGACAGAATTGGGGTCCACCGAGGCAACAGAGACAAAATCAGGGAAATTGGAGGCAAGAAGGGGAAATGAGGAGGGAACCTGTAAAAAGAGGAAAAGAACAAAGAGAGGATGTAGAGGAGGGGTATTGGTCCAGGGAAAGAAAAAATGCAAGGATGAATTAGAAAGAGCTAAACAAGATATTTTTAATTTATCAGATAAAGTACTAAATGACAATGAAATTAAACTTTTGGGTAAAGGGTTAAAATTTGCTCCTAAACATCCCCCCAATAAGTTTGAAATGTATATTGATCTCCAAAAATATGTACGCAAATTAACCCTAAAGAGGTACTATTCAAAAGACCAAATCACTAGAAATACATCTAAGTTAGACTCAAAGGACATTAAATCCCTGTCTACCCTTAAGTCCCTTGAAAAAGAACAATATGATTATCAACAAGACAATCGTGATATTAATTTAAGTATTGCTGATCTAAGTATTTATGAGGAAGATATAGGTATACAACGCAGTGATCTAAAACGTAAATCCACGTTTAATCCTATTCAGGCCCAAGGGGAATATATAAAGGTATTCAATGATTTAGTTACTAAAGATTTTAATGAGGCCTTTGATAAGAAGGCTGGATATTTTGTACATAAGTTCAATGATAATATTACTATACAAGAAAGAAAAGCACTGAAGGAGTTAACCAAAGATACTAGTGTGGTAATTAGGCAGGCGGATAAGGGGGGTGGGATTGTTGTTCAGAACCGATGGGATTATATCGCAGAGGCTGACAGATTACTCAGCGACAACACCACCTATTATAAACTAAAGAGTGATCGTACCGCTGAATATAATAAAATCTTGAGAAATATATTGATTAAGGCCAAACAAAGGGAAATTTTATCTAGTGATGAATTTGGATATGTATATAATCCTTGCCCTAAAATACCCATTTTTTATCACATCCCGAAAATCCATAAGGACCCCTTAAGACCTCCTGGAAGGCCTATTATATCCGGCATAGACTCCATAGGAAGTAATTTGTCTGTGTACATTGATTGGTACCTTCAACCAATGGTCAAAACAATAAAATCATATATTAGAGATACAGCTGATATTATAAATAAAATAGAGGGTATGGAATGGGACCCGAACTTTATTTGGATGACATGTGATGTTTCCACCCTCTACACAAATATCCCCCGTGATTTAGGTGTTGTTGCCTTTAGAGATATGTGTGGAGGATGGAATATCCCAGAAATCCACGTAAATTTTTTGACAGAAGTAATTTATTTTATATTAGAATATAATTATTTTCAGTTTGAGGGAAAATTCTATAGGCAAATACAAGGGACGGCCATGGGTACTACGATGGCTCCGTCATATGCCAACATCTATATGGCCTACTATGAGAATAAATGTATTTGGAATAATAATCCATATAGGGATAATATACATACATTTTACAGGTATATATATGATATAGTGCTTGTATGGCGAGGAACGCAAAAAGAAGCTAATTAATTTTTAAAATACATGAATAATAATGCATATAACCTCACTTTTACGAGCTGTACCAATAGGGATTCTATTGATTTTTTAGATATTACCCTTTCCATAAAAGATAATAAAGTGGCTGTTAGAAATTTTAGAAAGCCATCAGATAGAAACGGCTTTTTAAATGCCAGTAGTGGACACCTTAAAAGGTGGAAGGATAATATCCTGTATGGACAGTTCAGACGCATCAGGCGGAACTGTACATGTGAGGAAGACTATATGGATGAGGCTAAAGTTTTGGAAAATAAACTGTTACAAAAAGGATATAATAGAGATCTAATTGAAGGGGCAAAGGAAAAGTGTAGAACTTTCCCTAGAGATTATAAGGGCACCAAGACCAATAACAGATTTTAAGATAAACACAGTCAGGTTAAATTTATCACCACCTACAATGAGGGTGCTAAAGTAGTTAAGAACATTTTGAAGAAACAATGGGAAGTGTTAAGGGGTGATCCTATATTAAAGGATCAAATAGGTATGAACCCCCAGGTTGTCTTTAAGAAAAATAGAAACTTAAAAAGTATGGTAGCTCCCTCAAAATTAAAAAGTAATATTACTCCTTTCTCCCATTGGCTACAAACACAAGCTGGTACTTTTAAATGTTTTAGAAAAAACTGTATCATGTGTGATCATGTCATGAAGGGTAATGAAGTATACAACTATGATAAGAGTAAAAAATACATAATAGAAGGTAGGACGAGTTGTAAATCTACTTATGTGGTTTACCAATTGTTATGTAAATGTGGTAAAATATATGTAGGTCGTACAAAAAGATGTATAAAAAGAAGGTGGTATGAACACGTCGAGAACATCAAATCAGGGTATGACAAACATAGTGTATCGAACCACTTTAATTATGTACATAATAGGGATTTTAGTGATTTGAAAATCAGAATTTTGGAACAAATTAAACCTGGACCATGTTCCAATAGGAGACTGTTGCTGCTCAGAAAATGCGAAACTAAATGGGTCCATTGTTTAGAATGTTTGGAACCTAAAGGTCTAAATATTGATATTGACCTCCAAGCATTCATGGGTTAATGTATATTCCCATATGTTTCTTCATCTATTTATTTGTTTATTACTCCACATCCTCACGTCTAGGATAGACTTATTGTATGCATTTTAAATTTTAGGTATCAGGTCTACTAGGGATAGAGGTAATTTTATAGATTTCATGTAAGGTTAATTTTAGTCTTATTTTGGATATATAGTGATGATTTTATGAAATATCTTGATTAATTTCTGTGGCTATATACAGTATTTGCTGTTTTTACCTATGTATGTGTTTTTGATACAATGATCAAATGATTGATTATATGAATTGTAATATAACTATGAAATTATTAATTAATTAATTTTAATACAATCAAATGCACATAATACCATTTTAGATATGTTGATATAGTAGTGAAGATGTATATGTTTTAGCCTTTTTACCACTAGTGCCCATTTAATCTAAGTAACACGGTAGATACGATCATATTAAGGTATATGTGGTAAAAAGGTAAATCCCTCCCGGAGGGGAAGTAAGCCAGGTGTGTGTATAAATTGCAGTCCTACAGGTAGTTTGGTAGCTTACATTTTTCTTATACCCCTGAAGAAGTCTACCCGTGAGCAGAGGAAACGCATAGGGTAACTAACTCCTACCTAAAAAGTTTTTAGGACTGCTACTCTTTTGAGTTTTATATTGGTATCTGCCGTACGTGATAAGAAGTGGGTCTCTTAGTGCTGCTGGTCGGCGTCTGAGGCAATCCCGCTGAAATCTACTACAGACGAGAGAAAACTAGCCAGAGGGCATTACCGCTTATGATTGCTGTAATCCTGTAAGTGTGCAATTTTTGTGTGTGTCATTTACCTGAATAAACGCTGCTGTGATTCGTGGATGCGCTGTTTCTCTTCTCGTCATTTCTCACACATATTGTGTACTTACTTCTTTGTACATGTGGCCTTTTTTATGTTGGAAAGAGTGTTGACGATCTTCATACACGTATGGCAAACCACCGGTCTGCCATTAGGACAGTGATCAAGAAGGGAGGCTCAGAACAACTAGTGGCTTGGCAATTACAGCAATTACAGCATAAGGTTACAGACCTCAAGTATACGATTATCGATCATATACCTCCCATGTCCAGAGGGGGCGATCGGAATAGGCTACTACTACAAAGGGAGGTGAGGTGGACATACCATCTGGAAACACTAATCCCTAAGGGACTTAATACTCATCTGGACTGGCAGGCATTTCTATGATATGCCTTACTTTTGCCATAGTCATTTTCATGTTTATTTTCATATTTTTTGTCTGAGAGTCACTATCCATTTTTTATTTTTATCTTTTATTTATTTTTTATCTTTATTTTTATTTTTATTTGTACTTTACTGAGAGTCTCTTTCCATGTGTTTATAAATTGGCTTTGCTTATGTAATTGTTACAATGGTATTGTGGTATAGTTTTACTTTTAGGTTAATTATTGTAGTTTTATGGTTTATTACTATTAACGCCTATTTTTAAGTACCTATGTTTTTCTGTATGGGTTGTGCTTAAACCTATGAACGTTCTTTTCTATATTTTTTTGAGGATTGCTATGGCAACCGTGGAGCGTTCATAGTTGGTTTACTACGCCCGGGTACAGAACTACATTATTCGTATTGGATCAATTTTGAACATAGATTTTGGATTGCTGTGGCGTTTATGTGTATCTGCTTATATTATGAGTGTCTTTTATTCATACTAATTGACTGTTCATCGAATTGGGGATGTTGTACCCAATCGGTTTTTGCCCCTCAGAACTCAGTGTTTATTTGGTTACCATGGCAACTTTGAGGTATGATCAGTTGTGACGAATGTGATTTAAGTCCAGTTTTCTGACTTCCATGATTTAATGGTTAATGCTTCTGGCTCGTCTTCACAATCTGCTTTTCAACTTTTGTACGTTCTCTCTTATTGATTTGTATGATTGATATGGCAACTATGAGACGTTCAAATTTTGTTGAAGCACATTTTGGATACACTGTATTACGTTTATTAACATGCTCTCTGTATTATTCCTTATTATATCTATATGTTAGTGATATTGTGCTAATTCCCTCTATGATTATATGCTTACTAATCTGGTTCGAAAGTGTGTTTACCCACAGATGCCGATCGCTCATGCGATTGGAAGTGCTTCACCCAATCACTTTTGTCCCTCTATTTTGTTTATTAGGCTTCTATGATCGATTATGGCATGTACGGTCTCATCACACTTTCGTCTTCCCCTTCTTTATGTTGATTGCATTTGCTGTGGACATATTCTTGTATTTTAATAGAGAACAAGGGGATAAGGGAGCGCGCTAAAAAAGCTTATGAGAGGTATATAAATATGAACAATAATGCAAAATATAGTGTGTATGGAGATAAAATATATTTAAACAATTTATAATAAAAACAATAAGTAATAAAAGGTGGATGCCGGCATCAAAAATACAAAATTGATTACAGTTGATACATTGATAATAAATGTTAAAAACAAGGTGGTCTAACGCTAATACAATGATTAGGAAATAGGATCTAAAAATGGTACACTTTGGCAACAATGTTACACCAAATTGTTACCGTCCAGATAGTGGTGTAGCAATTTTATATGTAAAGATACCGTCCAAATACAGTCAGTATTAAGCGCTGATAACTTAGCTTAATGTGCATCCAAAATCCCTCAAATGTAGTGGAGATGTGTTCCGTTTGAGGATAGTGGCGGCTAGAATCCTGAGTCTCAATGCTGGTTCCGGTTGGAGGGTCAAAGTTCAAAGGTAGAACACTGCGGACATCTGTTAGTAACAGCGATAATGTGAGTAGAGTAATCATAGATCATGGGTGGGAATTAAGTATCTCAAGACCACTCATGTATGTATATGAACGACTCTATACACCACACTTACTACGTATTACTTGGCCGATATTGGAAGTACAGCTGACGGACAAGGTGGAGCAGGATCCGTGTATTAAGTTCAAATGACGGCAAAGTAAACTTGAACTGAGTTGATTAAGAATGCCAAAGAAAGATTAGTAGATCATGGGTGGGAATTATGCATGTTAAAGCCACTCCGTATATAGAAAGCGGTTCTATGCACCTCATCTTGATAAAGGCCTGACAGGCTGAAACGCGTAGAATTTGCTCATATCTTGTGAATATAGTAGTAGGTGAGGTGCATAGAACCGCTTTCTATATACGGAGTGGCTTTAACATGCATAATTCCCACCCATGATCTACTAATCTTTCTTTGGCATTCTTAATCAACTCAGTTCAAGTTTACTTTGCCGTCATCTGAACTTAATACACGGATCCTGCTTCACCTTGTCAGTCAGCTGTACTTCCAATATCGGCCAAGTAATACGTAGTAGGTGTGGGGTATAGAGTCGCTCATATACATACATGAGTGGTCTTGAGATACTTAATTCCCACCCATGATCTATGATTACTTAACAGCTGATTTCATCCTCTACTCACATTATCGCTGTTACTAACAGATGTCCGCAGTGTTCTACCTTTGAACTTTGACCCTCCAACCAGAACCGGCATTGAGACTCAGGAGTCTAGCTGCCACTATCTTCAAACGGAACACATCTCCACTACCGTTGAGGGATTTTGGATGCACATTAAGCTAAGTTATCAGCGCTTAATACTGACTGTATTTGGACGGTATCTTTACATATAAAATTGCTACACCACTATCTGGATGGTAACAATTTGGTGTAACATTGTTGCCAAAGTGTACCATTTTTAGATCCTGTTTCCTAATCATTGTATTAGCGTTAGACCACCTTGTTTTTAACATTTATTATCAATGTATCAACTGTAATCAATTTTGTATTTTTGATGCCAGCATCCACCTTTTATTACTGTTTTTACCACTGTATTGTTTTTATTATAAATTGTTTAAATATATTTTATCTCCATACACACTATATTTTGCATTATTGTTCATATTTATATACCTTATCTCATACACTTTTTTAGCGCGTTCCCTTATCCCCTTGTTCTCTATTTACCTTGGTTTGTT
This sequence comes from Bombina bombina, assembly GCF_027579735.1. Taxonomy (NCBI): domain Eukaryota; kingdom Metazoa; phylum Chordata; class Amphibia; order Anura; family Bombinatoridae; genus Bombina; species Bombina bombina. Next base: position 127,334,847 of record NC_069502.1, on the reverse strand, counting down.
GTTAGGAGGTGCACTTACCCTTTGGGAATTGCTTTTTGAGCTGAGTGTCGTTTCTATAACAAAATCCCTTTACTTGTATTTTAATAACATATGTTATACATGTTTTATCTTTTGTTTAGCTGAGGCCCACGCTGCCCGGGATGATGATGTCACGATTTGGGGCGGGTCTACCCGGGAGAACGTGGCGTCCAGCTGCTGCACAGTGTTATAATGTTTGGTGGTGGGTAAGTTAGATTGTATACACACTTTTTTGTCTGAGGACGGACTTGTATTGGTCCGAAAACTTTCACTAATAAAGTGAGATATTATTAACAAGATTCCCATTGGAGTGCACTATATATATATATATATATATATTTCTTTCTTTTAAGTGGCAAGAGTCCATGAGCTAGTTACGTATGGGATATACATTCCTAGCTGGAGGGAACAAAGTTTCCCAAACTCAAAATGCCTATAGATACACCTCCCACCTCACTCATACTTCAGTTTTACAAACGTTGCCTTCGTTGGAGGATGGTGAAGAAAGTCGTGCTTAATTTCTTCTGTGAAAGGCACTTCTAAGCATTTTAAAGCCCGGTTCCTCTCAAAGTATAGTGATTGTCTGAGGGATATGAGGGGGTATTTGCCTAATGATGCCATGTTTTCACCTATGGCAAATCTATTCTAAGGCTCTCTGTATATTCAGTCATGGGGATTCATCTGCCAGCTCCCTTTACAGATCGACATTATACTCCTCTACCATTACCTCTGCTGATATGTTTCAGTACTGGTTTGGCTGTCTGCTATATGTGGATGGGTGTCTTTAGGTAAGTATATATCTTTTTTTTAAGACACTCTCAGCTATATTTGGCACTTTATATTTTTAAAGTTTTAAATATATATTGCATATATTTGCCATGAGTCAGATCGTCGTTTATTTCCCTTTGCAGTCTAACAGTTTCAGCATGGAAAAGTATGTTTGGGAGAAATTTAGTAAATTTTTTCTTACCTGAGGTTCCAGCTAGTTGTAACTTCGGTCTTGTTTTTTCAAATTTTCGTGGGCAAATTAAGCTCACAATGGTGCAAAATGCTTCTATTTATTGCGTCATTCTTGGCGCGAATAATTTTGCCGTGAAGGTTGCGTTTGTTGTGACACGAGTCACGTCATTTCTTGTGTCTTTTTTTGAAGCAAATTTTGTTTTATTAAGTCTCTCCCTCTTTTGCTCTCTGCTTTCAATTGTTACAGAGGGCTATGATATTTGCTTTTGTTTTTCATATAAGCTTTTTTTCCCATTTCTGAAACTGCTATTTTTTGGAAATTGGATATTTTGTTTAAATGTTATTTTTTCTTTTTTGTTACATTTTTCAAGATGTCTCAAACTGATCCTGCCTCTGATGTTACTGTAGAAACTATACTGCTTGTACACAATTTGTATATTGTTTAATCAGCTGATTTTATTTCTTCAGCTCAAATATGTGGCACTTGTTATGTTTTATTATTCATACTGATAATGTTTCTATAGTACATATACATCTACTGTTTTACCTTCACAGTCTAATGCACATGATATTACTGTTGATATAAAGGATTATATTGCAAAAGAAATAGAGAAGACTGCTATTCCACCTTCAAATTATTGTAAACGATCTCTCCTACCTTTTCATAAACCTATGAAGTTTGTATTGATCGACAGCATACTGTAGTATTTTTGCTGATGTGGTTTTCTATGACTCAGAGGATCCTATTTCAGAGACTGATTTTGATAAATTAAACTTTCAATTCAATGTATTCATTCTTTATTAAGGAAGTATTGTTTACTTTGAGTATTGAGGAATCTAGTCCTCTTGATAACAAGAATAGCAAATGTTTGAATTCTGTTTTTTTTAAAGGGCCACTGTAAGTAAATATTTTCTATGCCTGTTACTAACTAACTACCCCAAATACGCTTTTTATCAATAGCATTTCATTAACATATCTCTACTGTATATCAGAAATCTTGTCTGCAAATTTAATTGTTTTCCAAACCCACTCCGTGGGTATCCTTTGCTCTGTACCAATCCGTTTACAATACCTAGGTTTCAAAATGGCGCTTTAAACACAAAGTTATTGGTTTAAGTATTTTGAACACTCAGTGCTGAAAATAGTGGGCAGGATAACGTGACATCATCGGCAAATAAAAGATATAACTTTTAGAACGTTATGAAACTACGTTTTGGAGAAAATATAGGTCAGTAGGTTTTAATTAATGTTTATTAACTTTAATATGTTAGTTGTTTAGCTTAAAAATTATAACAGAAAGTAATCCTTTAAGCTTCTGAGGTAACTCTTGAAGTTTGTTTTATTCCAGATGCTATTTATCATATGTTTAGTAAGGAATCTTAACTTAGTGCTTCTTTTTACCATTCTTTTAGGTTTTAAAAGCTATGTCCTTTACCTATGGCTAATTTAGTGTTTTTAGGTAAAGTCCCTAAAGGTGGGGCTATTACTTCTCTTGCAGAACGTACTTCTATCCTATGGAAGATATTTCTTCTTTTAAGGACCTTTTAGATAGGAAGCTTGTTTCCCCCGCCGCAACTCTAATAAATGTATTAACCCCTAAACCGCCACTCACGGAGCCCACTGCCACCTACATTATACCTATTAACCCCTAATCTGCCGCTCCCTATACCACCGCCACCTACATAAAGTTATTAACCCCTATCCTGCCGATCCCGGACCCCGCCGCAACTAAATAAATTGTTTAACCCCTAAACTGCTGCTCCCAGAGCCCACTGCCACCTACATTATATTTATTAACCCCTAATCTGCCCCCCTACACTGCCGCCACTATATTAAATTTATTAACCCCTAAATCTAAGTCTAACCCTAACACCCCCTAACTTAACTATAATTTTAAAAAATCTAAATAAAAATCCTATAATTAACTAAATTATTCCTATTTAAAACTAAATACGTACCAATAAAATAAACCCTAAGATAGCTACAATATAACTAATAGTTATATTGTAGCTAGCCTAGGGTTTATTTTTATTTTACAGGGAATTTTGTATTTATTTTAACTAGGTACAATAGTTATTAAATAGTTATTAACTATTTAATAACTTCCTAGTTAAAATTAATACAAATATACCTGTAAAATAAAACCTAACCTAAGTTACAATTACACCTAACACTACACTATAATTAAATAGATTAAATAAATTAACTACAATTAATTAAAATTAAATAAAATTAACTAAAGTACAAACCCCCCCCCACTAAATTACAGAAAATAATAAAATAATTACAAGTTTTTTTAAACTAATTACAACTAATCTAATCCCCCTAATAAAATAAAAAAGCCCCCAAAAATAATAAAAATCCCTACCCTATACTAAATTACAAATAGCCCTTAAAAAGGCTTTTTGCGGGGCATTGCAATACCCCCCAACATTACAACCCACCACCCACACACCCAACCCTAATCTAAAACCCACCCAATCCCCCCTTAATAAAACCTAACACTACCCCCGTTGAAGATCACCCTACCTTGAGATGTCTTCACCAAACTGGGCCGAAGTCCTCAACGAAGCCGGGCGAAGTCTTCTTCCAACCGGGCAGAAGAGGTCCTCCAGATGGGCAAAAGTCTTCATCCAGACGGCATCTTCTATCTTCATCCATCCGATGAGGAGCGGCTCCATCTTGAAGACATCCGACGCGTAGCATCCATCCAGACCGACGACTACCCGACGAATGAATGTTCCTTTAAATGACGTCATCCAAGATGGCGTCCCTTGAATTAAATGCAATCAGCCAATAGGATTGAAGTCGCATTCTATTGGCTGATTCCTACCTTCATTCCGATTGGCTGATAGAATTCTATCAGCCAATCGGAATTCAAGGGACGCCATCTTGGATAACGTCATTTAAAGGACCAGTCATTCGTTGGGTAGTCGTCGGTCTAGATGGATGCTCCGCGTCGGATGTCTTGAAGATGGAGCCGCTCCTCGTCGGATGGATGAAGATAGAAGATGCCATCCGGATGAAGACTTCTGCCCTTCTGGAGGACCTCTTCTGCCCGGTTGGATGAAGACTTCAGCCCAGTTGGGTGAAGACGTCTCAAGGTAGGGTGATCTTCAACGGGGGTAGTGTTAGGTTTTATTAAGGGGGGATTGGGTGGGTTTTAGATTAGGGTTGGGTGTGTGGGTGGTGGGTTGTAATGTTGGGGGGTATTGTATTTTTTTTACAGGTAAAAGAGCCGATTACTTTGGGACAATGCTCCGCAAAAAGCCCTTTTAAGGGCTATTTGTAATTTAGTATAGGGTAGGGATTTTTATTATTTTGGGGGGCTTTTTTATTGTTAGGGGGATTAGAGTAGGTGTAATTAGTTTAAAATGATTGTAATTATTTTATTATTTTCTGTAATTTAGTTTTTTTTTTGTACTTTAGTTTATTTTATTTTATTGTAATTAATTGTAGTTAATTTAGGTAATTAATTTAATTATAGTGTAGTGTTAGGTGTAATTGTAACTTAGTTTTGGTTTTATTTTACAGGTAAATTTGTCTTTATTTTAGCTAGGTAGTTATTAAATAGTTAATAACTATTTAATAACTATTCTACCTAGTTAAAATAAATACAAACTTGCCTGTAAAATAAAAATAAATCCTAAAATAGCTACAATGTAACTATTAGTTATATTGTAGCTATCTTAGGGTTCATTTTATAGATAAGTATTTAGTTTTAAATAGGAATAATTTATTTTGATTAATTTAAATTATATTTAAGTTAGGGAGTGTTAGGGTTAGACTTAGGTTTAGGGGTTAATACATTTAATATAGTGGCAGCGATGTTGGGGGCGGGAGATTAGGGGTTAATAAATTTAATGTAGGTGGCGGCGGGGTCCGTGAGCGGCGGTTTAGGGGTTAAACATTTTATTTAGTTGTGTCGGGGTCCGAGAGCGGTGGTTTAGGGGTTAATACATATAATGTAGGTGGCGGTGGGCTCCGGGAGCGGCGATTTAGGGGTTAATAACTTTATTTGGTTGCGGGGGGCTCCAGGAGCGGCGGTATAGGGGGTAAAACAGTATAGTATAGTGTGGGTGTTTAGTGACAGGGTACCAAGAAAGCTGCGAATAAACCGATGAGGAGCGAGATCGATGACTGTTAGTTAACAACAGTCCGCTGCTCATCGCACCGTACTTGGTGATCAGCTTTTTGACAGCTTTCTTGATAATTTTGGCGAACATATTCAGGTCCGCGGCAGCGATGTTAGGCGATCTTAGGCGAGCGGATTGGTGCCGTCGAAGCAAGAAAGTCGACGGCTTGATAAGTAGGGGCCATGGTGTTTAAATTTAGATACTACCTTATTATTTTAGGATAGTAAATTTTTTTTAGATTTTCTATTGGATTTTATTATCTCCTCTATTAGTTAAGAAATCTAAGGGTAATTTTTAAGCTCCCAATTGTTTTTTCATTCCCTTAAGGCCTCTGGCTCTGATTTTAGATTTTTTTCTGAATTTGAATATTCCAAGCCTTATAATTAAACTCATTTCAGCCCCTAAGACTGCATGAAGGTGCAGAATTTTAACCAGTTCTACTGATGGGGGGCAGATTAAATTTATTTCAACACATTTGGACAGTTTCTGTTCAAATCAGTGGATTCAGAATATTGTTTTCTCAGGAGTATCGAATAGGTTTCAGAATAAAAACCTCCCATGGGAAGATTCTTTTCCATGTTATAACAAACCCTGTGAAAGCTCAGGTTTTTCTGAATTGTGTTTCAGATTTAGTGTTTTCAGGGGTGATGGTTCCAGTTCCTCTGCAGGAACGGAGTTTGGGTTTCTATTCAAATCTATTCATTTTCCTAAAGAAAAAATTTGTTGAGACCAATTCTGGATCTGAATTTTTTATATCGTTTTGTAAGAGTCCCAACTTTCAAGATGGTGACTATAGGGACTATTCTGCCTTTCTATTTAGCAAGATTACTTCATGTCCACAATAGACTTACAGGGCACTTATTTTTAATTCATTCAGACCACTATTGTTTTCTGAGATTCTCTTTTCTAGATAAGCATTACCAATTTGTCGCTCGTCCTTATGGGCTAGCGGCAGCTCAGAGATTCTTTTCAAAGGTTCTTGGGCCCTTCTATCTGTATTCAGAGAGCCGGGTATTGTGGTGTTTCCTTATTTGGATTATATTTGGTACTAGCTTTAATCTTTTCATTCAGCAGAATCTCACTTGAAACAACTAGTGTGGTTTCCTCAAGACATGGTTGGAGGATTAATTTACAATAGTGTTTCTTGATTACTTAGACAAGGGTCACCTTTTTAGGTTTCCAGATACATTTTAGTTTCTATGATTCTTTCTCTGATAGACTAGAGATGAATGAAGTTAATTTTAGTTTGTCTAAATCTTCAGTCTCTATTTTTTCCTTCAGTGGTTACGTGCATGGAAGTTTCAGGTGCATCAGGTGCGATCCTCTTTGCTCATTTTCGTTTGGGTCCTCTAAAGCTTTGCATGTTGCACCATAGGTGCAGGGATTATTTTCAGTTATTACAATTGATATACTTAAATCCCAACACTTTTTTCTCTCTGATTTGGTGGTTGGACTATCACCTTATTGTTCAGGGGGCCTCATTTGTTCATCCCTACCTGGACTGTATTCTTAACAGATGCAAGTTTTTCAGGTGGGGATCTGTCTGAGAGTCTCTGACAGCACTGGTTTAGAAACCTCAGGAGGCGGGGTTACCAATCAATATTTTAGAACTCCATGGTATTTTTAGGGCTCTTCAGGCGTGGCTTCTTTTGAAGACAATATCACAACAGTGGCATTTGTCAATCATCAAGGAGGGATTTGCAGTCCTTCAGTTATGGAGAAAGTATCTTGGATACTTTCTTGGACAGAATCCAACTCTTGTCTAATTTCTGCGCTTCATATCTCAGGTGTAGACATTTGAGAAGGGGATTATCACAGCCATCAGACTTTTAATCTGGGGGAGTGCTCTCCATTCAGATGTGTTTTTTTTCATCTTGTACAGATGTGGGGTCTTCCAGAAATAGATCTGATGGTCTCTTGTCTAAACAAAAAGTTTTCCAGATTCTTTTCCAGGTCCAAGGATCCTCAGGCAGAGATAGTGGATGCTCTAGCAGTTCTTTGGTTTTTACCAACCGGCTTACATTTTTTCCACCTCTGGTTCTTTTTCCAAGGGTGATCTTCAAGATCATAATGGAACAATTTTTTTTATTTTTTTATTTATTAATTTTTTATTTAACAAGTAATACAGTGAAAGGTTGTCAGTGCAATTATTTCTTACAAATGACATTACTTTGAGCAATAAAGCTGTAAGAACTGCTGGGCCCGCGAATGTTATATAGTGTTTTCACTGCGATTGTCCATGTTAAGCTTCTTTTAACTTAACCATTAACAATAAAAATAATCAATCAAAATGAAAACAAACATAACAACAATACTGAATCTCATTGTAGATGGGTGTGAAGCTGAATATTTAATCCCTTATAAATTACTGTATCAAACTAAAATTACATAATCATAGGCTCAAATGCAGAATGATCTGACAGAGGGCATGGGGGAGGATGGAGGCGAGACTGTAAAGTAACCCTTTTCAAGATATCTATTATGTAAATGCTAATTCCCTAAGTCACGCTAGAATCCTGAGAAAAACTCATTATATTAAGAGGTAATTTGTGTTATATGTCCTCCCAAATGAATTTTAGGTCTTGAAAAAATGTTAAATTGTTGGACTTAAAATATCCATACTCTTATAGTAATAGGGTGTCAGTCATGTGAGTGAACCAGTTACTAAACGATGGGCATGTTTGGGATTTCCATGATCTGGCGATTAAGGATCTGGCAGTATTTAGTGTCAATAGGATTAAACAAAGTCTCAATTTACATTTACATGGGGGTAGGAAGTTTAGTAGTGCTGCTGTTGGCTCAAGTTTAAAATGCATAATGAAACAATTTATATGTGTTTCTTATAGCTCTAGCTTGGTCTCTCAGGTTTTGGTATGCGACCTTGTGAGGATGTTCAGTTGCCAGCCTTGGCCACTTACTTTAAGGCCAGACCTTCTGTTTCAGGGGCTGTTTTTTCCATACAATCTCAAATTTCTTATTTTGAAGGTTTGGAAATTGAACGTTTAAAAAGAAAGATAATACCTATATTACCAATTCCCCAGTTTTGCATAACCAACACAGTTATATAAATACACTTTTTTTTCCCTGTGATTATTACCTTGTATCTAAGCCTCTGCAAACTGCCCCCTTATTTCAGTTCTTTTCACAAACTTGCTTGTTAGACAATCAGTGCTCACTCCAGGGTAACTTCACGTGCATGAGCTCAATGTTATATATATGAAATACATGAACTAATGCCCTCTAGTGGTCAAACTGCATTCAGATTAGAGGCAGTCTTCAAGGTCTAAGAAATTAGCATATGAACTTCCTAGAATTAGCTTTCAACTAAGAATACCAAGAGAACAACGCAAAATTGGTGATAAACGTAAATTGGAAAGGTGTTTAAAATTACATTCACTATTTAAATCATGAACGTTTTTTTGGGACTTGACTGTCCCTTTAAGTGTTTAGTCATAGATGTTTCTCTGACTCAGTTATTAGCTCTATGATACAGGCTCGTAAGTCTGTTTCTAGGAGATTTTATTTTCGGGTTTGGAAAACCTATATCTCATGATGTCAACTCATAATTATTCTTGGCATTCTTTTAGAATTCCTAGGATTTTATAGTTTCTTCAGGTTGGTTTGGATTTATGTTTTGTCTGTAAATTATTTGGAATGACACATTTTCTGCTCTTTTCTTCTTATTTCATAGAAAGATTGCTTAACTTCCTGATATTCACTGTTTTGTTCAGGTTTCGGTTCATATTAAACCTGTTTTTAAATTTATTTCTCCTCCTTGGAGTCTCAATTAAGATTTTTCAGGTTCCTCCTTTTGAGTCTCTGTATTCTCTGGACATTCAATTACTTTCTTGGAAAGTGTTTTTTCTTTTGGCTATGTCTTCTGCTTGAAGAGTTTCTGTATTGTCTGCTCTCTTTTGTGAGTCTCTTTATCTGTTTTTTCTATCAAGATAAAGTTGTTTTGCGGACTTCATTTACATTTTTACCTAAAGTTGTGAATTCTAACAACATCAATAAGGAAATTGTTGTTTCTTCTTTGTGTCCTAATTTTAAGAATACTCTTGTAGGGTCTTTACATTCTTTGAATGTGGTAAGCGCTTTGAAATATTATGTTAAGGCTACTTAAGATTTCAGAAAGACTTCTAGACTTTTTGTTATTTTTTCTGTCTGAAAGGTCAGAAAGTCTCTGTTATTTCTCTGTTTTTTTGGTTCAAAATTTTGATTCACAAAGATTAGATAATTACAGCTCATTCTACTAGATCAGTTGCCACTTCTTGGGTTCTCAAGAATAAAGCTTCGGTTGATCAAGTTTGCAAAGCAGCAACTTGGTCTTCTTTGCATACTTTTACTAAATTTTATCATTCTTACCTGATGAATTCATTTCTTTCATAGTGGCAAGAGTCCATGAGATCAACCCTATTTTTTGTGGTTATGATTTTTTTGTATAAAGCACATTATTTTTCCCAGTTCCTCTTTTTTGTATGCTTTTTACTCCTTTTTTACACCTCACTTCTTGGCTATATGTTAAACTGAAGTATGAGTGAGGTGGGAGGTGTATTTATAGGCATTTGGATGTTTGGGAAACTTTGCCCCCTCCACCAGCTCATGGACTCTTGCCACTATGAAAGAAATGAATTTATCAGGTAAGTTCTTAGATAAATTATGTTATTTATATATATACAGTATATATATATATATATATATATATATATATACACACACACACACACACACACACACACATATATATATACATACACACATATGAGTTTTATATGAGAATGACTAAGCAAGAGCTAACATAGTGGTATATATATATATATATATATATATATATATACACACATACACATAAATAAATATAACAAATATTTGTCTGCCCCAGCTGAGACTTTATAGAAAATATAGTTCAAACTCCTGCAGATAGGAAGCTTGCTGTCTCTCACTCTCTCCAAGTTAAGTATGAATGTATAGCAATAAAACTAAATAATCCTTAGCAGATTTTGGCAGCATTGTTTATATCTATCTATCTATATATATATATATATATATATATATATATATATATATGACTCATTACTGGTCAATAAGATAACACAGATAATAACTATATATAGCCCCAATAACATTGCCAGAATCTATACATGATCTTTCATAGAGAAGTGACAGGGGAGACTCAGTTACAAACTATATATATACAGTATTTAATTATTTTCAAGCTGCCTACACTTACTTTCTTCCATCTACAATAGCCAGCTCACGATAAATAATATTAAAAAAGAAAATTTATGCTTACCTGATAAATGTATTTCATTTTTGACACGATGAGTCCACGGATCATCTAATTACTAGTGGGAGGCGGCAAAGAGCACCACAGCAAAACTGTTAAATATCACCTCCCTTCCCTCCCACTCCAGTCATTCCACCGAAGTATAGAAGAGAAAGGAAGTAACAAGGTGCAGAGGTGTCTGAAGTTTAAAATAAACCAACAACCTGTCATATAGAAGGGCGGGCCGTGGACTCATCGTGTCAAAAAAGAAATACATTTATCAGGTAAACATAAATTTTCTTTTCTTTTTAATGACACGATGAGTCCACGGATCATCTAATTACTAGTGGGAACCAGTACCCAAGCTAGAGGGCACAGATGATTAGGGAGGGATAAGACAGGGAACCTAAACGGAAGGCACCACTGCTTGAAGAACCTTTCTCCCAAAAGCAGCCTCAGCCGAGGCAAAAGTGTCAAATTTGTAGAACTTTGAAAAAGTGTGAAGAGAGGACCAAGTTGCAGCCTTGCAAATCAGTTCCACAGAAGCTTCATTTTTGAATGCCCATGAGGAAGCAACAGCCCTCTTGGAATGAGCCATAACTCTCTCTGGAGGCTGCTGTCCAGCAGTCTCATAAGCAAAACATATGATACTCTTCAGCCAAAAAGAAAGAGAAGTAGCCATGGCCTTCTGTCCCTTACGTTTACCTAAAAAAAACACAAATAAAGTAGGCGACTAACGAAAATCCTTAGTAGCCTGCAAATAAAATTTTAGAGCACGTACAACGTCTAAATTGTGCAGAAGCCGTTCCTTCTTAGAATAAGGATTAGGACACAAGGAAGAAACAACAATCGCCTGATTAATTCTCCGGTTACAAACCACCTTAGGTAGAAATCCCATCTTTGTACGTAAAACTACCTTATCTGAATGGAAAATAAGATATGGAGACTCATACTGCAATGCAGATAGCTCTGACACTCTACGAGCAGAAGAAATCGCAACATGAAACAACATTTTCCAAGATAACAACTTAATATCTAAGGAATGTATAGGCTCAAACGGAGCCCCTTGAAGCACCCTAAGAACTAAATTAAGACTCCAGGGAGGAGTAACAGGTTTGAACACAGGCCTGATCCTAACCAAGGCCTGACAAAAGGATTGTACGTCTGGTGCGTCTGCCAGACGCTTATGTAACAAAATAGACAAGGCAGATATTTGACCCTTTTGGGAACTAGCCGATAATCCTTTCTCCAAACCCTCTTGGAGAAAAGACAAAATTCTAGGAATTCTAACTCTACTCCAAGAGTAGCCCTTGGATTCACACCAATAAAAATATTTACGCCAAATCGTGTAATAAACTTTCCTAGTTACAGGCTTACAAGCCTGAATCATGGGCCTCTACAGCGTATTTGTGGCAAGCCTGATTCGCCGTAGTTATGGAGGCGGCGGATGCCATAGGAATCAATGGGAGTCTGACAGCAGCGAAAGCTTATGTTCACTGCTGCCCGATATCCCATTGATTCCTATGGGAACGTCTACACTTAACACCCTAACATGTACCCCGAGTCTAAACACCCCTAATCTGCTGCCCCCTACACCGCCGCCACCCATTAACCCCTAATTTGCCGCCCCTATACCGCCGCCACTATATTAAAGTTATTAACCCCAAAACCTAAGTCTAACCCTAACCCCCCTAATTTAAATAATATTCCTATCATTAACTAACTTATTCCTATTTAAAACTAAATACTTACCTGTAAAATAAACCCTATGATAGCTACAATATAACTAATAGTTACATTGTAGCTATCTTAGGGTTTATTTTTTATTTTACAGGCAACTTTGTATTTATTTTAACTAGGTACAATAGTTATTAAATAGTTATTAACTATTTAATAACTACCTAGCTAAAATAAATACAACAGTACCTGTAAAATAAAACCTAACCTAAGTTACAATTACACCTAACACTACACTATCATTAAAATAATTACATAAATTAACTACAATTAAATAAAACTAATTACAATTAAATAAAATTAACTAAAGTACAAAAAAAACACTAAATTACAGAATTTTTTTTAAAAAAATACAAGAATTTTAAACTAATTACACCTAATCTAAGCCCCCTAATAAAATAAAAAAGCCCTCCAAAATAATAAAATTCCCTACCCTATACTAAATTACAAATAGCCCTTAAAAGGGCCTTTTGCGGGGCATTGCCCCAAAGTAATCAGCTCTTTTACCTGGATAAAAAGAAATACAACCCCCCCAACATTAAAACCCACCACCCACACACCCAACCCTACTCTAAAACCCACCCAAACCCCCCTTAAGAAAACCTAACACTACCCCCTGAAGATCACCCTACCTTGAGACGTCTTCACCCAGCTGGGCACAAGTGGACCTCCAGACCGGCAGAAGTCTTCATCCTATCCGTGCAGAAGAGGACATCCAGACCGGCAGAAGGCTTCATCCAGGCAGCATCTTCTTCCATCCGGAGTGGAGCGGGTCCATCGTCAATCCAGCCGACGCGGAGCCATCCTCTTCCATCGACGTCCTAACACTGAATGAAGGTTCCTTTAAATAACGTCATCCAAGATGGCGTCCCTTGAATTCCGATTGGCTGTAACTTAGGTTAGGTTTTATTTTACAGGTACTTTTCTATTTATTTTAGCTAGGTATTTATTAAATAGTTAATAACTATTTAATAACTATTGTACCTAGTTAAAATAAATACAAAGTTGCCTGTAAAATAAAAATAAACCCTAAGCTAGCTACAATGTAACTATTAGTTATATTGAAGCTATCTTAGGGTTTATTTATTTAAGTTATATTTAAGTTAGGGGGGGTTAGGGTTAGTTTTAGGTTTAGGGGTTAATAACTTTATTATAGTGGCGGCGGTATAGGGGGGCAGGATAGAGTTTAATATATATAATGTAGGTGGCGGTGGGCTATGAGAGCGGCGGTTTAGGGGTTAAACAATTTATTTAGTTGCGGCGGGGTCCGTGATTGGCAGGATAGGGGTTAATAACTTTATGTAGGCGGCGGTATAGGGGGCAGCAGATTAGGGGTTAATAGGTATAATGTAGGTGGCGGCAGGGTCCGGGAGTGCCGGTTTAGGGGTTAATATATTTATTTCGTTGCAGGGGGCTCCGGGAGTGGCGGTTTAGGGGGTAAACAGTATAGTTTAGTGTGGGTGCTTAGTGACAGGGTAGCAAGAAAGCTGCGAATAAGCAGATGAGCAGCGAGATCGATGACTATCAGTTAACAACAGTCTACTGCTCATAGCACAGTACTTGGTACGCAGCTTTTTGACAGCTTTCTTGATAAATTTGGCGAATGTATTTAGGTCCGCAGTGATGATGTTAGGCGAGCTCAGGTGAGCATATTGGTGCCGGCGAATGCTAGAAAGTAGACAGCTTGATAAATAGAGACCATGGTCTCTATGACCGATTCTGAAAAACCCCGCTTGGATAAAATTAAGCGTTCAATCTCCAAGCAGTCAGCTTCAGAGAAACTAAATTTGGATGAAGGAAGGGCCCTTGAATTAGAAGGTCCTTCCTCAACGAAATCCTGCGAGGCCAAGCTGGTGCAATGAGGATCACCAAAGCCCTCTCCTGCTTGATTCGAGCAATGACCCAAGGAAGAGAGAGCAAACAGAGGAAATAGGTATGCAAGACTGAAGGTCCAAGGTGCCACCAGAGCATCTATCAGTACCGCCTGAGGGTCCCTGGATCTCGACCCATACCTCGGAAGCTTGGCATTCTACCGAGATGCCATGAGATCCAGTTCTGGCTGACCCCATTTGAGGATCAGGCAGGAAAACACTTACGGATGGAGTTCCCACTCCCCCGGATGAAAGGTCTGCCTGCTCAGGAAATCCGCCTCCCAGTTGTCCACTCCTGGGATGTGGATCGCCAACAGACGACAAGAGTGGGTTTCCGCCCACTGAATTATCTTGGTTACCTCTGTCATCGCTAAGGAACTCCTAGTTCCTCCCTGATGATTGATGTAAGCCACTGAAGTTATGTTGTCCGACTGGAACCTGATAAACTGGGCCAAGGCTAACAGGGGCCAGGCTAGAAGAGCATTGAAGATTGCTTTCAGCTCCAGAATGTTTATTGGTAGAACAGACTCTGACATAGTCCAAACACCCTGTGCCCTAAGGGAGCCCCAGACTGCTCCCCATCCGAGAAGGCTGGCATCTGTCGTCACAATCACCCAAGAGGGTCTGCGAAAGCAGGTTCCTTGAGAGAGATGATCCTGAGACAACCACCATTGAAGAGAGATCCTTGTCTCCTGCTCCAGTAAAATTTGAGGAGACAAATCCATATAATCTCCGTTCCATTGACTGAGCATGTTTAAAGGGACACTGTACCCAAATTTTTTCTTTCATGATTCAGATTGAGCATGAAATTTTAAGCAACTTTCTAATTTACTCCTATTATCAAATTTTCTTCATTCTCTTGGTCCATTTTTGGTGGACAACCTGGGTTGTCCTTGCTGATTGGTGGATACATTCATCCACCAATAAAAAAGTGCTGTCCAGAGTACTGAAACCAAAAAAAAGCTTAGATGCATTCTTTTTCAAATAATGATAGCAAGAGAACGAAGAAAAATTGATAATAGGAGTAAATTAGAAAGTTGCTTAAAATTGCATGCTCTTTCTGAATTACAAAAGAAAAAAATTGGGTACAGTGTCCCTTTAACTGCAGAGGTCTGAGCTGGAAACGAGCGAACGGGATGATGTCCATTGCTGCCACCATCAGACCGATTACCTCCATGCACTGAGCCACTGATGGCCGAGGGGCCGACTGAAGCGCTAGACAAGAATTGAAAATCTTTTGATTTCCTGACTTCTGTCAGAAAAATCTTCATAGATAGGGAATCTATTATGGCTCCCAAGAAGGTTACCATTGTGTTTGGAACTAAGGAGCTCTTTCCCAGATTTACTTTCCACCCATGAGATCACAGGAAGGATAGCAGAATTTCCGTGTGGGACCTTGATAGTTGAAAGGATGGTGCCTGGACTAGGATGTCTTCCAGATAGGGAGCAACTGCAATGCCCCTTAAATGAAGCACCGCCAGCAGAGATCGCAGAACCTTTGAGAAAATTCTGGGAGCTGTAGCAAGACCGAAAGGAAGAGCCACAAATTGGAAGTGTTTGTCTAGAAAGGCAAACCTTAGAAACTTGTGATGCAGGTACGCGTCCTTTAAATCATCTGTTGTCATAAATTGACCCTCCTGGACCAAAGGAAGAATGGAGCGAATAGTTTCCATCTTGAAGGACAGTACTCTGAGGAATTTGAGATCTAAAATTGGTCTGAAAGTTCCCTCTTTTTTGGGAACCACAAGCAGGTTGGAATAAAAACCCAGACCCTGTTCCTGCATAGGAACAGGAACTATTACTCCTAGGACGGAGAGGTCCCATACACAATGTAAGAATGACTCTCTTTTTGTCTAGTCTACGGATAATTTTGATAGCAGAAACCTGCCTCTGGGAGGGAAACCCTTGAATTCTAGTTTGTTTCTTTGGGACACTATTTCTACCACCCAGGGATCCTGAACATCTCAAACCCAAGCCTGCCCCCTACAAGATCCGGTCCCGGATTGGGGGCAGGCCCTTCATGCTGATTTAGATTGCATAGCAGGCTTTTTGGACTGTTTTCCCTTATTCCATGACTGGTTAGGTCTCCAGGATGGTTTAGCCTGATCTTGCTTAGGGGCGGAAGCGGAATGAAAATTACTCTGACGTCCCTTTTGCTTGTTTCACTTATCCTGAGGGAGAAGATGACCCTTACTTCCCGTGATATCAGAGATTATTTCCATCAAGCCTTGTCCAAATAACGTCTTCCCTTTGTAAGGAATAGTTAACAGCTTAGATTTACATGTGACCAAGGTTTTAACCATAAGGCTCTGCGGGCTAAAACAGAGTAACCTGAAATCTTTGCTCTCAGCTTGATAACTTGTAGGGAAGCATCTGTAATGAAGGAATTAGCCAATTTAAGAGCCTTTATCCTATCCTGAATCTCATCCAAAGGAGTGTCTGTCTTAATAGCATCAGACAAAGCATCAAACCAATAAGCCGTCACACTAGTGATATTAGCAATGCACACATTAGGTTGCCATTGTAACCCCTGGTGTACATACATCTTCTTAAGTAATCCCTCTAATTTTTTATCCATAGGATCCTTAAAGGCACAACTATCCTCTATGGGAATAGTAGTTCTCTTAGCCAGGGTGGACACAGCTCCTTCTACCTTAGGGACTGTTTGCCAAGCCTCCTTGACAGAGTCGGCTATGGGAAACATCTTCTTAAATATAGGAGATGGAGAGAAAGGGATACCTGGTCTCTCCCACTCCGTGGTAATGATCTCAGAAGCTCTGTCTGGTAAGAAAAAAACCCTATCGAAGAAGGTACCTAAAAATATTTGTTTAACTTGCTGGATTTCTTCGGATTAACAACAACCAAATTGTAGCTAAAATGTAGCTAAAACCTCCCTAAGTAACAGATGGAGGTGCTCAAGCTTAAACCTGAAGGATACAACTTCAGTATCAGTAGTAGGGATTACACTGTTAGAATCTGAGATTTCACCTTCAGATGCTACTGAAGGATCCTCCTCCTCGGGCTTCTGAGAGGAAACATCCGAAATAGCAACAACAGTGTCAGTAACCTCACCAACTGAATGTCTACTTTTCCTCTTGCGCTTCCCCTGCAATATGGGGAAATCATATAATGCATCAGAAACCGCAGAAGACATGAGAGAAGCAATATCTTGCGACGTAACTCCAGGGGGAGTTAAAGAGGAAGCGCAGGGCACTGCATGTGTGGGCGAAACAAGTTGGGACGCTTGAGGAGAAAACTGCGGCATATCTTGACCCTTAACATTAGACTTCTGAACAGTATCCTCCTTGGAGAATGAAAAAAGTTGATCCCTGTAATTTAAAGTTCTCTCAATACATGAGGAACAGAAAGGGATTGGTGGTTCCACATTGGCATCAAAACACAAAGAACAAGTAACATTTTGCAAGGTTTCTTGGTCCATATTAAATCACAATGTCAAAATATCAGATAAAGAAATCAAATCTGAAATCAAATTCAGAACTAGAAAAAAAAGTTACTGCCACTTTAAATTTTAAACAGTAACTTTTTTTTTTTTTTTTTACTTTAGTAATGCAGAAACAACAGTAAATTAAATAATAATCTAAGATCACCTCTGCACCTCAGCAGCTAAGCTGAGGTGTCTACCTTCTAATAACCCATTCCATTCCTGAGCAGAAGACGATATTTAATCACAGGTCTGGACTCAGCAACGGATCTCCGTTTTGAACCACGCAAGAAAAGCGCAGGAAAACAGAAGCTGCACTGTCTCTTCCAAACAACAAGAAGTAAAGGCAAAAGGTGCGCAACTAAGTGAAACTGCCGAAAAAATGAAACCACCATCAGCCGCAATAAAAACTTTAAAGCCCCTGTGCATGCTTACAGCTCAATAACAAAGAGCTTCCCCTGAGCCCTTATATGTGTCCCTGAATAAAGTGCCCCCTTTTGAATTAAGAGTCTCAACCCCCAGAAAGCACTTACCTCCTCATCTGCAGCACCAGGTTTGAGAGGTCCTCTCCCTCCCATGGACCTGTGAAAAGAAAGAACTGACTGAGTAATTTTATCCAGCAGCATCAGTATATGGGAGGCGCAGTGAGAATTATGTCCCACAAGTTCCCATTGCTCTAAAGCCACCACTGATCTACTGAAGAGACTGATATGGACTACGGCTAAACCCTAGGACAAAGCAGTACAATCTACATTAAATAAAACATTTTTAAGGCCCCCCTGCCCTGGCCTGCCTACCTCCATCCAAAATGAACTCATAGCGATCCGATTAACACCATCCAACAGGTGTGCCGGTGCCAGCCCCGACCGCCACACTACCAAATTTGAATATTACCCCTCAGGCTCCTAGGCCCGATCATGTGCTTCCACTTTGCAGGGCCCTGATTCCTACCGCCACACCACCAGTCTACTCCTCCCACCCTCCGGTCCCTAACTTGGTACTAGTTGTTGGGCCCTCGATCGTTGGGCCTGGTCCATTACCGGAGCCTCCGGTACTGCCACTGCAGGCTCAGGGGCCTACTTCCGGTGGCGCAGTAACTTCGGCCGCGCAACCGGAAGTAGGTGGGGTTACTTCCGGTGCGGCCATTTCGATACACAGCAGCACCGGAGTCACAACGGTCCCTCAGGAGCTCCAAGGTGATTGGGGGAAGGGACTTGGTAAGCGGGGAAGGAGAGCAGCAGGCCAGAAATTTACCCGGAGCAAATGTTAATATAGGAAGAGTCAGGGGGGCAAATGTTAGAAATGCAGGGAGGATTAGAAGCATTAACAATACTGCACGTAGGGGTTATGTCAGGAATGGCGGTCCTAAACGCAATATGAACAGGGGTTATAGGCCCCTGCAATTCACAGTTAACCAGTTAGATGCTGGTAGGATGAATGATTGACAATCTGCTAATGATATGAGTGTTACAGGGAATGTGAATACTTCTACAGGAATGCATGCTGTGGGAATGAGCAATGCTGTGGGAATGACTAATGCTGTGGGAATGACTAATGCTGTGGAAATGAGTATGGATGCAGGTAGGGTCACAGTTAGATCTGATGCAGCAATAGCCAATCCTCTCTCAGGCAGGCAAGAGGTAGTTAGCATTAATCAGAATACAGTAGTTGATTCAGAAAGGCAAGAGTCAGCTTCATCCCTAACTGCTAATGTGACTCCATCCTCAATCAACTTCCAAAGTGCTCGCGATTTGATTACTCTTTTGCAGGGAGTAATAGGTGCAGCTCCTGCGTCGTCAGACACAACAGTCAGGATGAGTACAGCAGACGTGGGTATGCCAGGAACATCCGTGGCGCAGACAACATCCGTTCCACAGCAAGAACTGCAGCAGGGTGACGGTCACAGCATCCAGAATGCACAGCCTGGACTGGCACATGGTGAGTGTACTGTTTTTGCACATGAACAGCAAGACACTACTGATACCTCACACACAGATACTGGCTCTGATAGCGACACATCATTAGGATTGCATGGTAAGGGTCAGAAAAAGATGTTCCGTATGATTAAAAAAATATTAAGGGAGGGTGTAGGCGCAGCGAAAGATCAGACAAAAGATAAAAATTCTCTTCATGCTATTTGGAGAAGTACCCTTCTCAAAATTTAGCAATACTAAAATATACTGACACCATGCACTGGATCCAACGTAACCGTGGTGAAGGTGTGTGGAGGGAATATGACTCCGAATTTAGGAGGAAAATGGCAGGCAATCCTTTGCTAACTTTTGATTGCACTGATAATCAATTGTGGCAGCGTATGGATCCCCATGGGGGGCCTGCTGCTTCCTCTGCGAATTAGCAGTGCTTTCGGAATGCCAGATTTAGGAAAAGGGGTGGTGCCTGCTGGGCATACCAAGAGAAGAAGTGCGATAAAGGCAGCGCATGCACTTTCAGGCATGCCTGCAAGTTCTGCGCAGGATCTCACCCGGGAAGCGAATGCACAAAAAATAAAGATAGTGGCAACGGCAGCATAGCATCCAACTCACTCATTGATCAGAAGGGCGGGCACCCCGGTGAGGGTCCACGCGCTTAAGCCATGGTTGTTGGCCTATCCAGACCAGGCCACAGCCAAAATGCTTTGGGAGGGGTTTTCATTTGGTTTTAAAATTCCAACTTTTCAAAGAGTACAGGGAGCGCGTTTCCAGAGGAATTTAATGTCTGCATTCCAGCATCCAGAAGTGGTATTGGAGAAAATTAATAAAGAGGTATCCTTGGGCCGCATGGCTGGCCCATTTGCTTACCCTCACAAATATAACTATTTCACCTCTAGGGGTGGTTCCCAAGAAAGACTTGGGTAAATTTAGACTCATCCAACACCTTTCATACCCTAAAGGTACCTCCGTTAACAACGCGATTGACCCTCAACTCAGCTCTGTGCGGTATCAATCTTTGATAGTGCACTGGACCTGGTTAGACGGGCAGGGAAGGGTGCTCTACTTGCGAAGTTAGACATTGAGTCTGCCTTCCGTTTATTGCCACTTCACCCTTCGGTCTTCCCACTCATGGGGTGCAAGTTTCAGGGTTTGTACTATGTGGATCGTTGCCTACCTATGGGATGCTCCCTTTCATGTGCGCTTTTTGAATCCTTTAGTTCATTTTTGCACTGGGTTGTAGCCAGTTATACAGGCAGCGATTCAGTGGCGCATTACCTTGATGACTTCCTCCTCGTGGGAGGGACAGATTTGGGTGAATGCCTAAGTTTAATGAACAGCATGCGTGGAATAATGGCCCAGTTTGGGGTACCTCTGGCAGAGGACAAAACACAAGGTCCCACGTCGTGTTTGGTCTTTCTGGGCATTGAAATAGACACATTGGCTATGGTTTGTAGATTACCTGCTGATAAAATTAAAACAATGTTGGAGGCAGTTCGAGCGGCTGTGTCCAAAAGGGCCCTCTCTTTGAAGCAGTTGAAATCCTTGCTAGGGCTCCTCAACTTCGCTTGCAAGATCATCCCTATGGGCAGGATCTTTAACCAGAGGTTAGAAAGACAACTGAGTGGCAGAGTAAAACCTACTCAGAGGACCGTGCTCACAGTTGACCCGCTGGCGGATCTGAGGGTTTGGGAGGTTTTTCTAAAAAACTTCAATGGCGTGCGAGTGTGGCAATCGGAACCAATATCTAGCCAACTGTTGCACCTTTTCACAGATGCGGAGGGATCACATGGCTATGGGGCTTACTTCCAGGGGGAATGGAACGCGGAGCAATGGCCGGTCACTTGGCCTGCTCTGGGTCTAACCCGCAATTTAACCCTCCCGGAACTTTTCCCTATAGTCCTGTCAATTGAACTCAGGGGTTTGCAATTCTCCAATAAGACAATTATATTCTGGACGGACAACACCAGTGTCATATACGCGATCAACAACCTGGCTGCCACCTCAGCGGTGGTAGTGACATTGCTGCAGCACTTGGTATTACGTTGTCTGGAAGTCAATATACAGTTCCAAGTGAAACATGTTCCAGGAGTTAATAATGTGGTGGCAGATGCTTTGTCCAGATTTGAGTGGGACAATTTTAAACGTTTAGTTCCTAACGCATCACCAGTGGGTTTATGTTGTCCCGCTTTTCTTTAGCAGCTGGTAGCTCCTGGGTAGCTCTATTGCCATTGGTGCGCTCCTCCTTAGCCCCCTCCATGTGGCGCACTTATTTGAAGGTTTGGAAAGAATGGGACAAGTTTTGGCGGTCCAGGGGCGTAGAAGCTGCCGAAGGGAACCTGGCATCTTTGTGTGACTGGTTGGTGAGTCTTCACACCTTAGGCACGCGTCAGGGTTCCATTCAGTCAAAATTGGCCGCTTTATAATTTTTTTATAGGGCATTGAATTTATCAGACCCCACAAACTCATTTTTCATTCGGCAGGTGGTAAAAGGGTGGGGTAGGGTTCATCACAGACAACCTGATACTCGGGAACCAATTACGGAAGAGCGTCTCGACAGGCTGTTACAGGTGCTTGATAGCACATGCTCCTCCCCATTTGAGGCCTCGCTGTTTAAGGCAGCTTTTGTGATTGCTTTTGTGGCGGCTCTCCGAGTTAGTGAGTTAGTCGCCCCCTCTAAACAGTCGGTGGGTTTGGGAGTTCAGCTGGAGCACGTGAAAGCTGCGGTTGACTCCCTCCTTCTTTTTATCCCGCGCTCCAAAACTGACCAGTCAGGTAAAGGCACTTGGCTCCACATTGCGCCTAGGCGAGGTAGCATTTCATGTCCCATCGCTATAATTAACAATTATTTGGCTTGTAGGCCCCAGTTGCCAGGACAGTTTCTGATCCATGCCGACGGAAAGTCTCTGTCGAAATACCAGTTCGGTGGGGTCTTGAAGCAAGTACCGATCAAGGCAGGCCTGGATAGTAGTAAAATTGTGCCTCATTAGTTTCGTATCGGGGCAGCGATGCAAGCAGCGAGCGTAGGACATTAAGGCGATGACATCAAGCGGTTGGGGTGGTGGCGATCAAACTGCTTCAAAAAATATGTCCGCCCGCTTGTTTAATTCGCATTTATGTGTACACACACTAAACTATTTGTCTCCACAGGAGTACACCCCGGAGCAAAGCGGATTTGGATTGTGGGTCATTCCTTCATCCACTGGGCTTCTATTCGTTGCTCCTCCCTTCCCTTGGGTCAAAATCTAGGGTTTCCCCCAAGCAAAGCATCAATTAGATGGTTAGAGAATAGGGGAATGTGCTGGCCCCAACTTGCGGAGGTAATTTCAAGTGCCCTCTTAAGATGGGGGAAACCACACCTCCTTGTCCTTCACTTGGGAGGAAATTATGTGGGGTCGGTCCCAGTGCTAGAATTAATTAAGATCATGCAGTTGGACATTGGCTGGCTTCATACACGGATCCCTGGGGTAGTAGTAGGTTGGTCTAATATAGTCCCCCACCTTCATTGGAGGCATATGTCGACCCATACGGTGGCATATAGGATTAGGAAAAAAATCAATGGGTCACTTTCCAAAACCGTCACAGGGGCAGGTGGCTTCGTGGTACGGCACGAAGCCATCTCAGCCGACAGAACCGAACTCTACAGAAGAGATAAAGTCCATTTCAAAAAAGAAAAAGAGCAAGCGATCCCAGTATCCATATATATGTAAAAACAGCCTTTATTTCTTCATATTAAAAGATGACATGGTACACACAGTAAGAGTATCAGGTTTTACGCGTTTCGGCTGGGTGCCGTACTCATAAACCTGATTAGACACAGGTAAGTGTCTGCTTAAAAAGGTTAGAAAACAGATGGTTATTGGTTGGTGTTAAGCACACCCCTATTAACCATTTAGATACAAAAAATACACAATCAAATGCTTTGCTCACTCGTAAGAAACATGAATATGGTCAGTTTTGACACAGAGAAACAGCAACAAGTAATGAGTGGCTACTATGTTATATCCCAAATGGCAGAAAAAAGTTTATATGATAATAAGAAAACAAATGAGAAGACAATAGTTTAGAAAAATCTATCTAGATTAAATAAATACACTCGTTTTGAATTATTACCTACTAAACATAATCTTAAAGTTTTATGCACATACGTAAATAAATAAATAGTAACAGAATTCCCTTGCTAGATGTATATGTCAGGCTAAAGGATATTTTAATAAATCTATATAAGTGTAAGTGCCAAATAAGATTAATTATTTTAGATAAAAAAGGCTTTATTGGGATGTTTATAGCAATCTGAATTAGAGATCAGTTTTTGGGGAGTTAGTACCTCTAATATTTTATCTCATCTTATGTTATCTCTTGGTGATGTGCAAGGATATTTTAAAAGGAATTTTTATAGTTGGACAAAAAAGATTTATTCCGTATATGCATATGTTGGGCATTGGTATATGGAGATGCATATAATGCCAGAGAACTGGAGGCGTGATGGATCATGGAGCAATTTACTTCCAATGGTTTATAATGTCAAACTCAGAATTAAACCCATGTGGGATCTGAGTGTTAAGCTTCATGATCCAGTACACCTCCTGTCTGGCCAAAAGTTGGTCTCTATTTCCTCCTCTAGGGGGCAGTTTTATGGTTTCAATACCTCGCCATTTAAAGGATCCAGTGTCCTTGCCGTGCACCTCTATAAAGTGTCGTGATAGTGCTGAACATGGTTTTTCGTATTTGATGTAACCAAGATGTTCTCGAATCCTTGTCCGGACCTCCCTGCTTGTCATTCCAACATACTGTTTGGAATGTGCTTGGCACTCTATGAGGTACACGACATAGACACTGGAACACTTTATACATTCTTTAGAGAGAAATTTTTCTCCAGTGAATTAAAGTCCATTTGTCAGATATAGGGCTAGATATATTCATAAAAGACATCCAAAGAGTGATTTCACCCTTCCTGTAAGTCGGGTTGTGGTGGTGGTGGCAAGAGCATTGATGATGCTTCTTATGGCGGAAGGTCTCGGTCCTGTTGCGCAGGAAAAGGTCGCTAGGGGTGAGTGATAGCCAGAAAGGGGAGGGGTGGTAGGCCTCATGTGCACGTGAGGTAACCCCCCTCTCTCCCCAGTGGGGGATGGTCACGTGATCTCTGCAACCCCTCAGCGTCATTTCCTTTGAGCAGAGACCCCTCTGCTGCTTGTTTACGTTGGGCCGTTGACCTCCTTGCTGTTCTGGACCTTATTTAGCTCTATGCCGCCATTTTGGTTACTGTTGGCTAAAAAAATTAATAAAGTTTAAGTTTAATAAAAATTTGGCCTATGACGGTCAAAATGTTCCCATTAAGAAGTGGTCTGTGTTTTTATTTATTATTTCTTATATTGTTAGTATAAGTTAGTAAGTTAAGTTAAAAGTGTACCCCTTCACTCCTGGAAATGCACCAGTAAGCATTTAATCCCTTAAGTTTGTGTAGGGCCCAGCATGGGCCTGTAGCAGGCTAAGGGTTAAGGCTGCAGGAAAGTGGGATATGAGATAGAGGGTTGGGTTCTAGGTGCAACAATGTTGCAGGTTAGGGCAGGCCCCTCCTTACCTTGTAAAAAGCTGAGGTTCCTCTTCCAACTTCCTCTGTTTCATTCGATCCAGGCTGTGAAGTGTTTTTCCCTCCCTCCTAAACCACCTTGTGTTATCAATGGCGGCTCTCATGCGAATGGCAGGGCTATGGCTAATCAACCTAGGCCTCTGATAAGTCCATAGCGGTAAGGTAGCAATCTCCCATCTCTGACTATGCGGCTTGATAGCTGAGAATCCTTATTTCAGGTGGAGATTAAGAAATTACACCCTGGCGGCGGGAGGTCTCGGTTCTGTTGCGCAGGAAAAGGTTGCTAGGGGTAAGTGATGGCCAGAAAGGGGAGGGGTGGTAGGCCTCATGTGCACGTGAGGTAACCCCCCTCTCTCCCCAGTGGGGGATGGTCACGTGATCTCTGCAACCCCTCAGCGTCATTTCCTTTGAGCAGACACCCCTCTGCTGCTTGTTTCTGTTGGGCCGTTGACCTCCTTGCTGTTCTGGGCTTTATTTAGCTCTATGCCTCCATTTTGGTTACTGTTGGCTAAAAAATTTAACAAAGTTTAAGTTTAATAAAAATTTGACCTGTGACGGTCAAAATATTCCCATTAAGAAGTGGTCTGTGTTTTTAGTTATTATTTCTTATATTGTTAGTATAAGTTAGTAAGTTAAGTTAAAAGTGTAACCCTTCACTCCTGGAAACGCCCCGGTAAGCATTTAATCCTTTAAAGTTTCTATTCAAAATTGAAATACACCCATACACTTCTCAATTTTGACTCATCTCACCTTTACAACAAGCCAACTGTCCAGGACCATTCATACATTCTATAAACATAAAATAATACTTTTTTTCAACTTTATTTAAAAAACAAAGACATTATAAAATAACCACTTTTAGATGCAAGAACAGAAATGACTTAAATATTGCTTCAAGAGTTTATGAGACACTATGTTATAAAACATAAATAATCATGGATAGAAGATGACTAAGAACAAAGCACATTGTATATACTGGCATAGCATACACTAGTGAGTACCCATAATACCGTGCAGAGGATCTGCACAGTAAATGGGTGCATGTCCCTGCTTGTTTATATAATTTAGTCATCTTTGCAACAATAAAGGGAAATTGGCTTTCTTCAACAATTAACTTTTTGTCAATCAGCAAACAAGACTTAAACTTAAATAATCTGCAAGGTGTTAATGGTCACTAACACTAATTAACACGCTCATGATAACACTGGCGCACATGACAGACTGACTTTAAAGATGCATTAGCAGCATGTCAGCTACATTAGCAGTCATCATTGCTTGTTTTTTCTCAAAGTCTGAGATTTAACACATCATTACCTACTGCTATCCTTCATTCCTACAGCACAGCATAACCCAAAGCAATTTATTATTGTGTTAAATCATCTCATATCATGCTCCCATCATGCTTTAAAAAAAAACAGACTCCCTGAAATAAACAGGAAATGATCCTTTACTATATTTATTCCTGACATAAAAGCAACATATTCACTTATTCAGTGCCAAGGGATAGATGGATTTTTATTCATCAGGAGAACAGACAGATTTGAATATTTGATTATTATGCTTTACAATTCACGCCTGAGTGACTTAAAAGTACATAGGACAATTATATATTGTTTGGTTTTCATCAACAGTTTAGCTTTCAATACACATTTGTTTGTATGTTTGTTTTTGTGTTAAGATGCAATAAATGTGAAAATATGTATAAAATATAATACAATAAGGGCTAGATTACAAGTGGCAAGCTATTTAGTGCTCTTTCTCAAGCGTTAACACCGCCAGAATTTAACAATCTTTTTGCATATGCGGGTTAGCACTCTTATTACAAGTTAAAAGTAAATGTCATGGTTATTACAAGTTGAAAGTAAATGTCACACTCCGTGCCCAGAGTTGATCCTGGGACCTCTGGTCTCTGGCTGGTTACCTTCAATCCTGAGCCGTTGGAGGACTCAGGCTCTGTTTCAGAATTAATTATTCTACTGCCTGCTCTGGCTGGCTCTATGGCTCCTCCTCCCTGCAAGCTGCAGGCAGTTACTCAATCAACACCCTATAAAAGTTACTTCCTGTTTATAGGACTGTATTCCTGGTTGTGCTACTTCCATTCCTGTTTCTGCTGTTCTCTATGTACGACCCCTGCCTGTTTCCTGGAACAGCCTCAGCCTTTGGATTCTGATTTGGTTCTGTTGTTGCTCGCAAGATTCTGACCTTTGGCCTGGACATTGTGTATTCCTTTGGATACTGATTTGGCATTGTCTTTAGCTTGCATAGTATTGACCTTTTGGCCTGAACTAACCTTGATTTTGTCTTGTCCTCTGGATTTGTCACATCCTGGGTCAAACCCTCCATACTGGGGCAGTGTCTCATTGTCACTTCCCAACCTTAGGGTCCTTTCCTAGACGGACTTTACTACTCATTTGACATTATATATGGGCCAACTAACATGGACCCTGATGAAGTAACCAAAGCTATAACTCGTCAAGGCCAACTACTGGTGGCTCACTCAGCACATCTCCAGTCTCTACACAAAATTGGACCAGTTAGCAGAGATGATGAAAAAACTGTGCCAAGCCTCTCAACCTGCTACAACACCATAGCTTTGCCCAGCCTCACCAGTAGTTACTGCTAGTGCACCTAATTTACCACTACCTGAACATTTTGATGGCATTTCTGATGACTGTAGAGGATTTCTTGATCAGTGTCGCCATTCATTTTTTTAAAAATAACCCTGAAACGTTTCTGTCCTCTAAGGCCCAGGTCACCTTCATCATTTCTTTGCTGAAATGAAAGGCCCTGTTGTGAGTTTCGCCCCTACTAGAAAAGTATGACCCAATCATTAAGGCCTAGATTTGGAGTTCGGCGGTAAAAGGGCTGTTAACGCTCCGCGGGCTTTTTTCTGGCCGCACCATAAAATTAACTCTGGTATCGAGAGTTCAAACAAATGCTGCGTTAGGCTCCAAAAAAGGAGCGTAGAGCATTTTTACCGCAAAAGCAACTCTCGATACCAGAGTTGCTTACGGACGCGGCCGGCCTCAAAAACGTGCTCGTGCACGATTCCCCCATAGGAAACAATGGGGCTGTTTGAGCTGAAAAAAAACCTAACACCTGCAAAAAAGCAGCGTTCAGCTCCTAACGCAGCCCCATTGTTTGCTATGGGGAAACACTTCCTACGTCTGCACCTAACACTCTAACATGTACCCCGAGTCTAAACACCCCTAGCCTTACACTTATTAACCCCTAATCTGCCGCCCCCGCTATCGCTGACCCCTGCATATTTTTTTAAACCCCTAATCTGCCGCTCCGTAAACCACCGCCACCTACGTTATCCCTATGTACCCCTAATCTGCTACCCCTAACACCGCCGACCCCTATATTATATTTATTAACCCCTAACCTGCCCCGCACAACGTCGCCGACACCTGCCTACACTTATTAACCCCTAATCTGCCGAGCGGACCTGAGCGCTACTATAATAAAGTTATTAACCCCTAATCTTCCGACTGGAGCTCACCGCTATTCTAATAAATGTATTAACCCCTAAAGCTAAGTCTAACCCTAACACCCCCCTAACTTAAATATAATTTAAATCTAACGAAATTAATTATCTCTTATTAAATAAATTATTCCTATTTAAAGCTAAATACTTACCTGTAAAATAAATCCTAATATAGCTACAATATAAATTATAATTATATTATAGCTATTTTAGGATTTATATTTATTTTACAGGCAACTTTGTAATTATTTTAACCAGGTACAATAGCTATTAAATAGTTAAGAACTATTTAATAGTTACCTAGTTAAAATAATAACAAATTTACCTGTAAAATAAATCCTAACCTAAGTTATAATTAAACCTAACACTAC
This sequence comes from Bombina bombina, assembly GCF_027579735.1. Taxonomy (NCBI): domain Eukaryota; kingdom Metazoa; phylum Chordata; class Amphibia; order Anura; family Bombinatoridae; genus Bombina; species Bombina bombina. The sequence continues at coordinate 127,306,037 of NC_069502.1, read as the reverse complement.
CCTATCAATAAAATAATTAAATAAACTACCTACAATTACCTACAATTAACCTAACACTACACTATCAATAAATTAATGAAACACAATTCCTACAAATAAATACAATTAAATAAACTAGCTAAAGTACAAAAAATAAAAAAGAACTAAGTTACAGAAAATAAAAAAATATTTACAAACATAAGAAAAATATTACAACAATTTTAAACTAATTACACCTACTCTAAGCCCCCTAATAAAATAACAAAGCCCCCCAAAATAAAAAATTCCCTACCCTATTCTAAATTAAAAAAGTTGCAAGCTCTTTTACCTTACCAGCCCTGAACAGGGCCCTTTGCGGGGCATGCCCCAAGAATTTCAGCTCTTTTGCCTGTAAAAAAAAACATACAATACCCCCCCCCAACATTACAACCCACCACCCACATACCCCTAATCTAACCCAAACCCCCCTTAAATAAACCTAACACTAAGCCCCTGAAGATCTTCCTACCTTGTCTTCACCATCCAGGTATCACCGATCCGTCCTGGCTCCAAGATCTTCATCCAACCCAAGCGGGGGTTGGCGATCCATAATCCGGTCCAGAAGAGGCTCCAAAGTCTTCCTCCTATCCGGCAAGAAGAGGACATCCGGACCGGCAAACATCTTCTCCAAGCGGCATCTTCGATCTTCTTCCATCCGGAGCGAAGCGGCAGGATCCTGAAGACCTCCAGCGCGGAACATCCATCCGGACCGACGACTGAACGACGAATGACTGTTCCTTTAAGGGACGTCATCCAAGATGGCGTCCCTCGAATTCCGATTGGCTGATAGGATTCTATCAGCCAATCGGAATTAAGGTAGGAATTTTCTGATTGGCTGATGGAATCAGCCAATCAGAATCAAGTTCAATCCGATTGGCTGATCCAATCAGCCAATCAGATTGAGCTCGCATTCTATTGGCTGTTCCGATCAGCCAATAGAATGCAAGCTCAATCTGATTGGCTGATTGGATCGGCCAATCGGATTGAACTAGATTCTGATTGGCTGATTCCATCAGCCAATCAGAAAATTCCTACCTTAATTCCGATTGGCTGATAGAATCCTATCAGCCAATCGGAATTCGAGGGACGCCATCTTGGATGACGTCCCTTAAAGGAACAGTCATTCGTCGTTCAGTCGTCGGGCCGGATGGATGTTCCACGCTGGAGGTCTTCAGGATCCTGCCGCTTCGCTCCGGATGGAAGAAGATCGAAGATGCCGCTTGGAGAAGATGTTTGCCGGTCCGGATGTCCTCTTCTTGCCGGATAGGAGGAAGACTTTGGAGCCTCTTCTGGACCGGATTATGGATCGCCAACCCCCGCTTGGGTTGGATGAAGATCTTGGAGCCAGGACGAATCGGTGATACCTGGATGGTGAAGACAAGGTAGGAAGATCTTCAGGGGCTTAGTGTTAGGTTTATTTAAGGGGGGTTTGGGTTAGATTAGGGGTATGTGGGTGGTGGGTTGTAATGTTGGGGGGGGGGTATTGTATGTTTTTTTTTACAGGCAAAAGAGCTGAAATTCTTGGGGCATGCCCCGCAAAGGGCCCTGTTCAGGGCTGGTAAGGTAAAAGAGCTTGTAACTTTTTTAATTTAGAATAGGGTAGGGAATTTTTTATTTTGGGGGGCTTTGTTATTTTATTAGGGGGCTTAGAGTAGGTGTAATTAGTTTAAAATTGTTGTAATATTTTTCTTATGTTTGTAAATATTTTTTTATTTTCTGTAACTTAGTTCTTTTTTATTTTTTGTACTTTAGCTAGTTTATTTAATTGTATTTATTTGTAGGAATTGTGTTTAATTAATTTATTGATAGTGTAGTGTTAGGTTAATTGTAGGTAATTGTAGGTATTTTATTTAATTAATTTATTGATAGGGTAGTGTTAGGTTTAATTATAACTTAGGTTAGGATTTATTTTACAGGTAAATTTGTTATTATTTTAACTAGGTAACTATTAAATAGTTCTTAACTATTTAATAGCTATTTTACCTGGTTAAAATAATAACAAAGTTGCCTGTAAAATAAATATTAATCCTAAAATAGCTATAATATAATTATAATTTATATTGTAGCTATATTATGATTTATTTTACAGGTAAGTATTTAGCTTTAAATAGGAATAATTTATTTAATAAGAGTTAATTTATTTCGTTAGATAAAAATTATATTTAACTTAGGGGGGTGTTAGTGTTAGGGTTAGACTTAGCTTTAGGGGTTAATACATTTATTAGAATAGCGGTGAGCTCCGGTCGGCAGATTAGGGGTTAATAATTGAAGTTAGGTGTCGGCGATGTTAGGGAGGGCAGATTAGGGGTTAATACTATTTATGATAGGGTTAGTGAGGCGGATTAGGGGTTAATACATTTATTATAGTAGCGCTCAGGTCCGCTCGGCAGATTAGGGGTTAATAAGTGTAGGCAGGTGTCGGCGACGTTGAGGGGGGCAGATTAGGGGTTAATAAATATAATATAGGGGTCGGCGATGTTAGGGCAGCAGATTAGGGGTACATAGGGATAACGTAGGTGGCGGCGATTTGCGGTCGGAAGATTAGGGGTTAATTATTTTAAGTAGCTGGCGGCGACGTTGTGGGGGGCAAGTTAGGGGTTAATAAATGTAATACAGGGGTCGGCGGGGTTAGGGGCAGCAGATTAGGGGTACATAAGTATAACGTAGGTGGCGGTCGGCAGATTAGGGGTTAAAAATTTTAATCGAGTGGCGGCGGTGTGGGGGGACCTCGGTTTAGGGGTACATAGGTAGTTTATGGGTGTTAGTGTACTTTAGGGTACAGTAGTTAAGAGCTTTATAAACCGGCGTTAGCCAGAAAGCTCTTAACTCCTGCTATTTTCAGGCGGCTGGAATCTTGTCGTTAGAGCTCTAACGCTCACTTCAGAAACGACTCTAAATACCAGCGTTAGAAAGATCCCATTGAAAATATAGGCTACGCAAATGGCGTAGGGGGATCTGCGGTATGGAAAAGTCGTGGCTGAAAAGTGAGCGTTAGACCCTTTAATCACTGACTCTAAATACCAGCGGGCGGCCAAAACCAGCGTTAGGAGCCTCTAACGCTGGTTTTGACGGCTACCGCCGAACTCCAAATCTAGGCCTAAGGATGCTAAAGCCTTTCTAACTGATTTACAAACCATATTTGACATTTGACTGCAGCTAAGTCTGCTCTACTGGAACTGCAACAAGGCATTCCACAGAGGACTGTGTGACAGGATTATTATTATTGGTTATTTGTAGAGCGCCAACAGATTCTGCAGCGCTTAAAGATTAATTGCTTTATAGAAAATTACCTGAGTCTTTAGAGGACTTTATTTCTCTATGTATCAAACTTGATACCCGCCACAAGAAGCGTCAGCTGGAAAAAAAAGATAGGACACAGAAATCTCAAAGACCTGTCTTCCGGTTGGCAGTAAAATGTACTACCCTTACAGCATCTCCTTCAACCCCTACAGTTTAAGAGCCTATGGAGGTGGGTACCATCTGACTTTCTGAAGTAGAAAGACTCAGGAGACGTAATCTCGTTCTGTGTCTCTACTGTGGCCAAAAAGGGCATATCTTGAAAGACTGTCCCACCAGGACAGGAAAAGTCCAGGTTTAGTTCTGTTCTGGAGGGGCAGAATGAGCCTCAACCCAGAACAACCCAATAACAAAACCAAGTTGTCTGTACCAATCCACCTAACCATCAACAGAAAACACATCGATTCCCAAGCCCTTTGAGCCGATGGAGTGTTTATGGATTTATCTTTCAACAGACAACATGATATCTTGGGTGTAAAGAAGAAGAACCTCAGCTGTATTACCACCATTAGTGGACAACCGTTAGGTACTGGAGTTATTGTGTTCCATCCTCTACATCTTACTTTACACGTGGGGGTGCTTAATGTGGAAACTCTGCAATTTAATGTAGTGTCTTCATCACATGTACCAATCATTTTGAGATATCCTTAGTTAAGATTACATGAACCCACAATCTCCTGCTCAAAAAAACATAATTTATGTAAGAACTTACCTGATAAATTAATTTCTTTCATATTGGCATGAGTCCATGAGCTAGTGGCATATGGGATATACAATCCTACCAGGAGGGGCAAAGTTTTCCCAAACCTCAAAATGCCTATAAATACACCCCTCACCACACCCACAATTCAGTTTAACTAATAGCCAAGCAGTGGGGTGATAAAAAAAGGAGTAGAAAGCATCAACAAAGGAAATTTGGAAATAATTCTGCTTTATACAAAAAATCATAACCACCATAAAAAGGGTGGGCCTCATGGACTCTTGCCAATATGAAAGAAATGAATTTATCAGGTAAGTTCTTACATAAATTATGTTTTCTTTCATGTAATTGGCAAGAGTCCATGAGCTAGTGACGTATGGGATATCAATACCCAAGATGTGGATCTCCACTCAAGAGTCACTAGAGAGGGAGGAAATAAAATAAAAACAGCCATAATCTGCTGAAAAAAATTAATCCACAACCCAAAAATATAAGTTTATTTCATTTTAAAGAAAAAAACTTAAATCAAAAGCAGAAGAATCAAACTGAAACAGCTGCCTGAAGAACTTTTCTACCAAAAACTGCATCCGAAAAAATCATATAGGTGAACACATAAAAGAATTTTTTCCGCACAACACCTCAACGGACACAAATAAGGTTAATAACTGGTTAGCACACAAAGCTACTATCAGGGGAGAGTTAATTAAACAAAGAGCAATCCTCCGTAAACAATATGACACAGAGTACGAAAAATTACTCTCTACTTTAAAGTTAACGGAACGGCGACATAAACTCAACCCTACAGATGATGAACTCACGTGGCTAGTATGTGGGGCCAGAATGGCCTTCCGACAACACCTGCAAAGGACTGCAAACAACAAAGCATTTTATCTTAAAAAAATGTACTTCCATAATAGCAATAAAGCAGGCATGTGGTTGGATCAGGCCCACATTTTTAAAATAGATAATGATAAGGGACAGACTGAGATAGAACCGAAAAAAATAGCAAATGTGTTCGGAGATTATTATGCAAATCAGGAAGAAACAGGAAACTTAAGCGCCTTTAATCAATACTTAGACTCAGTAGATGTCCCTAAAATCTCCACTCAAGAGGCGGACACCCTAGACTCTCCTTTTACACTGCAGGAGATCTTAAATGCTATTGAGACACTGCCCAACAATAAAAGCCCAGGCCCAGATGGATATTCAAATGATTATTATAAAACGTACAAAGCACTAATAGCACCACATCTATTAAAAGCATTTCAACATATAGATGAATTAGGCGGTTTCCCAGCAGAATGCTTGGAAGCCTACATTTCAGTGCTCCCTAAACCAAATAAACCAGCTAATTTACCAAGCAGTTATAGACCCATATCGCTGCTCAAGACAGACCTTAAACTTTACGCAAAGATGTTAGCAGGGCGCATCAATAAAATATTACCCCAGATTGTTCACCTTGACCAAGCAGGTTTTGTCCCGGGGGGAGAGAAGCGAGAGACAACACCATTAGAACACTACAACTAATTGACTATGCTAAAACAAACAAACTAGGAATGGTGATTGTCTCCGCCGATGCTGAAAAAGCGTTCGATCGTTTAGATTGGAGTTTTTTGCAAGCAATATTACGTAAAATGGGATTTGGGGAAATTATTATAAAAAGAATCTTTAGTTTGTATCAAAACCCCTCAGCTAAGGTAAAAGCAAATAATATATTATCAGATAAGTTTTTTATTCAGAATGGAACCCGACAAGGATGTCCTCTATCCCCAATTCTATTTGTGTTGAGTATGGAGGTCCTGGCCCATAAAATTAGACAAAACGCGCAAATCTCAGGCATCAAATTAGGGCAAAATAATTATAAATTGTCACTTTACGCTGATGATGTGTTGCTCACACTTTGAACAAAGTTAGTACTCCCTTCCGTAAAGTGGCTGCTAAGCACCCCTCTATATCTGGGTTAAGTTGTGGAGTGTTCACTCAAGTCACGCTAGCACATTACAACTTAGGATGTAAAAATAGGACTCACTTTCCGCTGGTCACTGGTGCTCGGTCCTGGGGGAGATGAACCTGTCTGCTTCCTGCAGCTGTCCGGCTCCGCTGCTCTCGCCCCTCTTCAAGCTACCCGCCATCTGCGGTCGTGTCCGTGTGCGTGCGTGCGTCTGAGCTCAGCCGGGCGTGTGACGTTGCGCCCCTGTCACTGATCGTTGCTCCTAGACCCTTTTGCGATATCCCGGTTTGGTGCAGGTAAGGTTAATGTCACCGGAGCTCCTACCTGGTTTGAGGCAAATTCAAAAATAGAAAGAAAAAAAGGAGTTCCGGTCTTTTGATTTTTCATCAAACTTCCAGATTTATTCGGATAAAACTTTGTACAACAACACTTCTGTTTACTGTCACAGAGGCTGCAGCACTGGTTGGTGATCACTACTGCTGACGCATTTCGGCTTCCCCCGCCGTAGTCATAGCAAAGTGAGTGATCATCAACCTGTGTTTAAAAAGGAAGGAGTGCCTTCCTATTGGTAAAAACCAAACACTCCCTGTGTGCAGCATTCTCAATTATGTAAGCAGATTACGCTCTATATGTGGTTATATGTATCAACCAAACATATAAATAGGTGATACAAATAGAAGACACTTGATACAAACTAATTGGAGGCATTAACAGTTCATGCAATAAGGTTAGAGTTATAATTGTAATTATAATGGAACAGAAAATGAAAAATAATTGAAAAAATAAATAAAAATAAAAATAAAAGCAAGTGAAAATACACCACAAATGGCGATATTTGGCTTTTATATATAGTACAATGTTATTATCAGCTACTGTGTGATGGGTTGTGGCCAGCTTTAGTATCCAGTATACCTCTTCCCTTGCCAACAACGATGCCCTGTCCCCTCCCCTGATTGGGGGTGAGACATGTTTGACTATCGTCCATTTCAGTGAACTTGGATTTTTATTGTGTGTTTGACTGAAATGTGTGATTAGTGGTGTAGTTAGTGTGCCCATTTTTATGTTACTGACATGCTCCCTGATTCTTGCTCTTATCTCTCTTGTAGTCATATCTACGTATTGTAGGTTGCACTCTGAGCATGTCAATACATAAATCACATAACTGGCTCTACAATTGTAGCACCTTTCATGTAAGAAGTGTTCACCTGTTGTTGTACTAACAAATTCATTTCCTGGTGATAAGTGCTTACAGGCAATGCAATCATGGTAGTGGCATTTGAAAACCCCCTTGGTGGTGAGCCATGAACTGTCATTTCTGTTATTTGCATTACGAAGTAGTGTTGGGGCTACTCTGTTGCCAATGGTAGTTCCCCTTTTGAATGCAAAGCGACAACCTTTTCTTCGTACTTCGTAATGCAAATAACAGAAATGGCAGTTCATGGCTCACCACCAAGGGTAGAGCCAGTTATGTGATTTATGTATTGACATGCTCAGAGTGCAACCTACAATACGTAGGTATGACTACAAGAGAGATAAGAGCAAGAATCAGGGAGCATGTCAGTAACATAAAAATGGGCACACTAACTACACCACTAATCACACATTTCAGTCAAACACACAATAAAAATCCAAGTTCCCTGAAATGGACGATAGTCAAACATGTCTCACCCCCAATCAGGGGAGGGGACAGGGCATCGTTGTTGGCAAGGGAAGAGGTATACTGGATACTAAAGCTGGCCACCAGGTGGCCCTCTGGTCTGAATAGCGAGTTTGACTTAATTAACTTCTGGAAATAAAATATCCTTCAGTTTCATCAAATGAAATAATAATAAACAAAAATAAAAAGTAATAACAAAAATATAAATTGCTATAACAAATAGGTAAATTAATAAATGAACAAATCCCCCAGTAAACCTTATTGGCTGCTGAATTTATATATTTTTGACATTTCTAAAGTCCATCTATATGATGATATACAACAAATTTTTGTTATTTTTTTTTTTTCTAGTTCTATATATTCTTTCATTTTTACATTTTTTATTTTCAAAATTTTTCACTTAGGCAAGGCTTTACATGTGTTAAATGCACTATTGGTGCCATAGTTAAGTTAGGGGCTATAAGACTCAATCATCAGCACACTGTTAGACAGATATCAATCAGTTAAGATAGATTAACCCATCACACAGTAGCTGATAATAACATTGTACTATATATAAAAGCCAAATATCGCCATTTGTGGTGTATTTTCACTTGCTTTTATTTTTATTTTTATTTATTTTTTCAATTATTTTTCATTTTCTGTTCCATTATAATTACAATTATAACTCTAACCTTATTGCATGAACTGTTAATGCCTCCAATTAGTTTGTATCAAGTGTCTTCTATTTGTATCACCCATTTATATGTTTGGTTGATACATATAACCACATATAGAGTGTAATCTGCTTACATAATTGAGAATGCTGCACACAGGGAGTGTTTGTTTTTGACCAATAGGAATGCACTCCTTCCTTTTTAAACACAGGTTGATGATCACTCACTATGCTATGACTACGGCGGGGGAAGCCGAAACGCGTCAGCAGTAGTGACCACCAACCCGTGCTGCAGCCTCTGTGACAGTAAACAGAAGTGTTGTTGTACAAAGTTTTATCCGAATAAATCTGGAAGTTTGATGAAAACCAAAAGACCGGAACTCCTTTTTTTCCTTCTATTTTTGAATTTGGTGTTGCTCACACTGTCTAATCCCATAGAGTCTATCCCAGCGGTGCTGAGGGAATTTGGGGAGTTAGGAGTTTTCTCCAATTTCCTACTAAATGATCAAAAGTCAGAAATTTTAAATATCTCTATGCCAAGTAAAGAATACTCTGAACTACTAAAAAAGTGCCCATTCATACCCCAAAAAAAGGCCATCAAGTATCTGGGGATCTACCTGTCACCTAGACCTAGCACCTTGTTTGAGAAAAATTACCAAAACTTAAACAATGAGCTAACTAAAGACCTAAATAGGTGGAACGACAAATTAATCTCATGGTGGGGACGCATACAGGCAGTGAAAATGACTGTATTGCCCAAAATTCTCTATATGCTCCAAACAGTACCAATTGCGCTACCTATCTCATTCCGCAATAAGCTTCAGAAACTGATAAATAACTACATTTGGGGCAGAATTAAGCTGAGAATCATTAAATCCACAATGTATAGACCTACCCAAAATGGAGGATTTGGACTCCCCAACATTGAAATGTACTATAAAGCAAAATGTTTACAAAAAATATTGGATTGGCATCGAAATGCGGAAAATAAAGCCTGGGTGACACTAGATTCCCATATCTTGAAGACCCCTTCCCCCGGGGTGCTGTGCTGGGTAGAAAGAAAGAGTCGCCCACCATGGATTAAGGCATACCCACTATATCAACATGTCTTTGATATCTGGGACAACACTATAGCAGGTAATAGCCAAATATCGTCCCTGAGATCCCCCGATGTCTCCAGTTTCACCTAATGCAGAATTACACGGAGGTCTGGAAAAAAAACTAACTAGACAACTTGACTGGGAAATAGGCTACACAACACCCATAAGCAAATTTTTAACTGGTGGTAAACTTAGGCAGAGAACTGACCTTGGGGATGTATTGGGAGGTGCCTTCTCGAAGTGGTTGAAATATTTTCAACTTCAGCACTTTCTGGCCACTTCCCCAGACAAAGAAAAGCTGATTAGACAGCCCACTTTGTTTGAACAACAGTGTCTTAGTAATCAACCACTATGTCATACCTTGGCGTGGGCAAAGAGGGCACTGTCGCTCAGTGAATTGAACGTGGTCCCTAACTATGTGAATAGATGGCACAGGGAATTAGGGAGGGAACTAAATGAACAGGACTGGAAACATATTATGCAGAACACTAGAAAATCCTCGACTGCTGCCAGGGCTCTAGAATTAAATTTCAAAATCCTGACGAGATGGTACCTCACCCCAGCGAGAATCAAAACAATCTATCCGACAGCCTCTGACATGTGCTGGAGGGGGTGCGGTAGCAGGGGCACCATGATACATATTTGGTGGTCCTGCGACAAGCTACAACCCTTCTGGTTAAAAATAGGAGATTACATTAAATCTGTCAGCAACCAAAACAACAAGTATCAAATCCAACCCACAACAGCATTACTAAACCTACTCCCAAACTGTAAATGCAAAATTAGAAGGAAACTAATACAGCTAGCTCTAAACACAGCCAAATCCCTGATAGCCAGTAATTGGAGGTCACAGGTAATCCCCACATATAGGGCCTGGGAAGCGTTAATGGATCATATGATCCAATTAGAGGAATATGGTTATTTTATAAGAAAAGATATGGAAATGTTTCATAATATAAAGTTTTATTGGGAAACACGAATGCACGCACACTGAGTACTGTATACGACCTAAGAGAAATTATAGCAAGTAGGAGAGAGAAGTTCCTAGGGCAACCATTTAGACCATACATAAATAAATAAATACACCCTTGTGTCGAAATGGGCAAAGACACTTTGGCTTCTGCATAATTAAAGTGACCAACCTTTGTTTTGTTTCGTTTTCTTTGTAAGTTATATAAGTTGTCTCACAAGCAATTAAAGATAAGTTAAAATTTAGGATGTTAAACCTATGTAAAACACAGAATGACATGCTGATCTGTATTCAATGTGATTTCAAACGCATTACCATGTACTGTTTCATTTTTCATCCAATAAAAAACTTTGTTAAAAAAAATAAAAAAAAATAATGCAAGTCAATAGATAATAAATGAATAGCCATGTGATAAGGGGGCTGTCAGAAGAGGCTTAGATACAAGGTAATCACAAAGGTAAAAAGTATATTAATATAACCATGTTGGCTGTGCAAGATTGGGGAATGGGTAATAAAGGGATTATCTATCTTTTTTTAAACAATAAACATTTTGGAGTTGACTGTCAAAAAAAAAAAACTGCTTTTGAAGAAGCAAATACATCAAAACGGTAGAATTTAGTAAATGAATGCAAAGAGGACCAAGTTGCCGCTTTGCAAATCTGATCAACTGAAGCTTCATACTTAAAAGCCCACGAAGTGGAGACTGATCTAGTAGAATGAGCTGTAATTCTCTGAGGCAGGGCCTGACCCGACTCAAAATAAACTTGATGAATCAAAAGTTTCAACCAAGAAGACAAGGAAATAGCAGAAGCCTTCTGACCTTTCCTAGGGCCAGAAAATAAAACAAATAGACTGGAAGTCTTCCTGAAATCTTTAGTAGCTTCCACATAATATTTCAAAGCTCTTACCACATCCAAGGAATGTAAGGAGCTTTCCAAAGAATTCTTAGGATTAGGACACAAGGAAGGGACAACACTTTCTCTACTAATGTTGTTAGAATTCACAACCTTAGGTAAAAATTAAAAAAGAAGTCTGCAAAACTTATTTATCCTGATGAAAAATCAGAAAAGGAGACTCACAAGAAAGGGCAGATAACTCAGAAACTCTTCTAGCAGAAGAAATGGCCAAAAGGAACAACACTTTCCAAGAAAGTAGTTTAATGTCCAAAAAATGCATAGGTTCAAATTGAAGAACCTGTAAAGCTGTCAGAACCAAAATAAGACTCCAAGGAGGAGAAATTTATTAAATAACAGGCTTAATAAAAACTAAAGCCTGTACAAAACAGTGTATATCAGGAAGTATAGCAATATTTCTGTGAAATAAAACAGAAAGAGTGGAGATTTGTCCTTTCAAGGAACTTGCAGACAAACCCTTATCCAAACCGTCCTGAAGAAACTGTAAAATTCTAGGAATTCTAAAAGAATGCCAGGAGAATTTATGAGAAGAACACCATGAAATGTAAGTCTTCCAAACTCTATAATAAATCTTTCTAGAAACAGATTTACGAGCTTGTAACATAGTATTATTCACTGAGTCAGAGAAACCTCTATGACTTAGTACTAAGCGTTCAATTTCCATACCATCAAATTTAATGATTTGAGATCCTGATGGAAAAACGGACCTTGAGATAGTAGGTCTGGCTGAATGGAAGTGGCCAAAGCGGGCAAGTGGACATCCAAATCAGATCCGCATACCAAAACCTGTGTGGCCATGCTGGAGCCACCAGCAACACAAATGATTGTTCTATGATGATTTTGGAGATCACTCTTGGAAGGAGAACTAGAGGCGGGAAAATGTAAGCAGGATGATAACACCAAGGAAGTGTCAGCGCATCCCCTGCTTCCGCCTGAACATCCCTGGACCTGGACAGGTATTTGGGAAGTTTCTTGTTCAGATGAGAGGCCATGAGATCTATCTCTGGAAGACCCCACAACTGAACAATCTAAGAAAACACATCTGGATGGAGAGACCACTCCTCTTGATGTAAAGTCTGGCGGCTGAGATAATCCGCCTCCCAATTGTCTACACCTGGGATAAGCACCACAGAGATTAGACAAGAGCTGGATTCCGCCCAAACAAGTATCCGAGATACTATTTTCATAGCTTGGGGACTGTGAGTCCCACCCTGATGATTAACATATGCCACTGTTGTGATATTGTCTGTCTGAAAACAAATGAACGGTTCTCTCTTTAGCAAAGGCCAAAACTGAAGAGCTCTGAGAATTTCAAGGAGTTCTAAAATATTTATTGGTAATCTCGCCTCTTGAGATTTCCAAACCCCTTGTGCTGTCAGAGATCCCCAAACAACTCCCCAACCTGAAAGACTCGCATCTGTTGTGATCACAGTCCGGGTTGGACAAACAAAAGAAGCCCCTTGAACTAAACGATGGTGATCTATCCACGATGTCAGAGAGTGTCGTACATTGATTCAGCATACAAAGCTGTAGAGGTCTCATGTGAAAACGAGCAAAGGGGATCGTGTCCGATGCTGCAGTCATGAGACCTAAAACTTCCATGCACATAGCCACTGAAGAGAATGACTGAGACTGAAGGTGCCGGCATGCTGCAACCAATTTTAAACGACTCTTGTCTGTTAGAGACAGAGTCATGGACACTGAATCTATCTGGAAGCCTAAAAAGGTGACCCTTGTCTGAGGAATCAAGAAACTTTTGTTAAATTGATCCTCCAACCATGTTTCCAAAGAAACAACACTAGTTGATTTGTGTGAGATTCTGCAGTACGCAAAGACTGAGCTAGTACCAAGATATCATCCAAATAAGGAAACACCGCAATACCCTGTTCTCTGATTACAGAGAGTAGGGCACCCAGAACCTTTGAAAAGATTCTTGGAGCTGTTGCTAGGCCAAATGGAAGAGCAACAAATGTAATGCTTGTTTAGAAAAGAGAATCTCAGAAACTGATAATGTTCTGGATGAATCGGAATATGAAGGTATGCATCCTGCAAGTCTATTGTGGACATATAATGTCCTTGCTGAACAAAAGGCAGAATAGTCCTTATAGTCACCATCTTGAATGTTGGTACTCTTACATAACGATTCAAAAATTTTCAGATCCAGAACTGGTCTGAATAAATTTTCCTTCTTTGGTACAATGAATAGATTTGAATAAAACCCCAAACCTTGTTCCTGAGGAGGAACTGGCATGATTACCCCTGAAGACTCCAGGTCTGAAACACACTTCAGGAAAGCCTGAGCTTTTACTGGATTTACTGGGATATGTGAGAGAAAAAATCTTCTCACAGGAGGTCTTACTCTTAATCCTATTCGATACCCTTGAGAGACAAAGCTCTGAATCCATTGATTTTGGACAGATTTTATCCAAATATCTTTGAAAAACCTTAATCTGCCCCCCTACCAGCTGAGCTGGAATGAGGGCCGCACCTTCATGCAGACTTAGGGGCTGACTTTGGTTTCCTAAATGGCTTGGATTTATTCAAATTTGAGGAAGGCTTCCAATTGGAAGCAGATTCCTTGGGGGGAAGATTGAGTTTTTGTTCCTTATTCTGACGAAAGGAACGAAAATGGTTAGAAGCCATAGATTTACCCTTAGCTTAGGTTTTTTATCCTGAGGCAGAAAAACTCCCTTCCCCCAGTGACAGTTGAAATAATAGAATCCAACTGAGAACCAAATAAATTATTACCTTGGAAAGAAAGAGATAGTAATCTAGATTTAGATGTCATATCAGCATTCCAAGATTTAAGCCACAAAGCTCTTCTAGCTAAAATAGCTAAAGACATGGATCTAACATCAATTTTGATAATATCAATACGTTGTTGGTCATTTGAAATTTAATCAACTAAATGAGAAGTTTTAAAAGACCTTTACGTTTATATTAGAAGGTGGAAATGCAGACAAAGCCTTCAAAATAGAATCAGAAACAAATTCTTTAATATTTACAGGTATATCATGCACATTAGAAGTTGAAAGAACTACAACTGGCAATGTGCTATTACTGATGGATACACTAACTGCATGTAAAAGTCTATCATGACAACTATTACAAATGACATTAGGCACAATAATTTCAACAATTTTACAACAAATGCACTTAGCTTTGGTAGGACCGATGTCAGGCAGCAATGTTCCAGCAGACACTTCTGAGGCAGGATCAGATAAAGACATCTTGCAAAATGTAAGAGAAAAAACAACATAAAAAGCAAAATTATCTATTTCCTTATATGACAGTTTCAGGAATGGGAAAAAAAGCAAATAGCATAAGCCTCTGATAGAGAAAAAATCAAGAGGCAAACATCAATGGGGTATTGAAATAATGAAAACGTTTTGTGCCAAGTATGCACAACGTAACGTAAACTTTTTGGCGCCAAAAATAACCGGAAATGACAAACTCGCAATCACTAATGACGCAACCGTGTGAAAGGTCTCGGCATCAAGTATGACGCCGGAAATGCTGAACTTGCATCATAGACTTACTTTTTCGAGCCAAAATTTTTTTTGTCACACCCACGGACCTAATACCGCCCACAATTTGTAAGAAGTAGTCAATTGAATAAAAGACTAAACCCCAGGTAAGAAATAAATTTCATTTTTAAAAGATGTTTATATTACCCAAATATGAAACTGACAGTCTGCAGAAGGAAATACATGAACCTGACTCATGGCAAATATAAGTACAATACATATATTTAGAACTTTATATAAATGCATAAAGTGCCAAACCATAGCTGAGGTGTCTTAAGTAATAAAAAACATACTTACCAAAAGACACCCATCCACATATATCAGATAGCCAAACCAGTACTAAAACAGTCATTAGTAGAGGTAATGGTAAATTGAGAGTATATCGTCAATCTGAAAAGGGAGGTAGGAGATGAATCTCTACGACCGATAACAGAGAACTTATGAAAAAGACCCCCGTTAGGGAAATCATCGTATTCAATAAGTGATACTCCCTTAACGTCCCTCTGACATTCGCTGTACTCTGAGAGGAATCAGGCTTCAACAATGCTGAGAAGCGCATATCAACGTAGAAATCTTAGCACAAACTTACTTCACCACCTCCATAGGAGGCAAAGTTTGTAAAACTGAATTTTGGGTGTGGTGAGGGGTGTATTTATAGGCATTTTGAGGTTTGGGAAACTTTGCCCCTCCTGGTAGGATTGTATATCCCATACGTCACTAGCTCATGGACTCTTGCCAATTACATGAAAGAAATGTAAACATCAGTACTACAGGGAACTTTTCATGTAGGCATCTTAATTAAACTCTGAACCTCTTTTCAATTTCTGATCATTGTTGTCACATTTGTGGGTCTGTATTTCCTTTGTTTTAGGACTGTGGTAGTTGTAATCAGCACCAAGTATTTTAAGCAGTAAATACAGCAGGTTTGCATAATCAACACATACATGATAAAAAGACAACACAATAGCACTTAGGCCCCGATGATGGAAAGTTCTACGAGGCGGCAAAATATTCCAAGGGATCGAGCCTGTCGAAATATTCCAAGATCCTGACAGCACCCAGCATCGCCACCCATATTGGAGATGTATAGTAAAGGATCCCTGGAATAGAAGTGTTGTGTACCTAACCACTATCCTGATACCCATTAACCGAGGTACCCCATGATCGCAAACTAACACTACACTAATAAACATCTAAACCGCCACATACCTACCACAAGTATCTATCCTATTAACCTCTAAATTGCCACTTATCCACCGCAAGTACTAAACTATTAATCCCTATACTGCCACATACCCACTGCAAGTACTAAGCTATTAACCCCTATATCACAACATACCCACCGCAATTATCTATCCTATTAACCCCTATACCGCAACATACCCCCCGCAAGTTCTAAATTATTAACCCCTATATCACCACATACTCACTGCAAGTACTAAACTATTAACCCCTATACCGCCACATACTCATGGTAAGTACTAAACTATTAACCCCAATAACGCCATATACCCACGGCAAGTATCCATCCTATTAATCTCTATACCGTCACATACCCACCGCAAGTATCTATCCTATTAAACCATATACCGCCACATACACACCACAACTACTAAACTATTAACCCCTACACTGCCACATACCCACTGCAAGTACCGATCCTATTAACCGCTATACCGTCACATACCCACCGCAAGTACTAAACTATTAACCTCTATACTGCCACATGCTCCAAATGCACCTAATCCTCCTCTAAACTAAGCCAAAATCTACCTCTGCTACTGCAAAGATGGGCCCCTAGGGCCAGGTATTGGTACAAAGAGGGCCCTGACGTGGAAGAATATGTGAAGTAGATGCGGTGTAAGAGGCCGCAGAAGTCTGCCTCCACTGTTGTGAAGATGGGCCCCCGGCCCCAAGAACCAGGATGAAGAGGGCTCAAGTCGGTTAAAGAGGAGCCGGATTTCCCAACGGTAAGTAAAACTTTTGAGGTTAGTTACATATTTTTTGAGGTGGGTTTTTTCATTTTTAAGAAAAAGATTTTTTTATGTTAACTTTTCTTTTCTAGTGTATTTTTTTTTTAAGGTAGATTTTGTTATTTTGGGGGTGGAGGGTTACTTGTATTGTAGAGGGGGGTTTAATACATTTTTAAAAATGCTATTACTTTAGGGCAATGCCCTACGAAAGGCCCTTTTTAAGGGCTTTTGTCATTTTTTTAGTGTTAGGGTTTAGGTTTTTTTTTTTTGGGTGGGTTTTTTATTTTGGATGCTGTAGTTTATTATTTATTTATTTTTTTTAAATATTTTTTATTGAGGATAAAAGCTTACAAATTTACAAATAGAAAGTGTAAGGCAAGAAGTAAAAACAGATAATTATACTTAACAAGAAGCCAAACCCTTCTCATTAAATACAGAGGGTAGAAACACAGAATGCAAACAATCAAATAAATCTTACAGAGTGTGTTAAATTACTCATATCATATTACAGAGAAATATAAACATTATTATGCCCACATTAGCAATATAATCCTCTTTTCTATTTATAGAACTATAGATGATACAATAAGAATTAGGAGTGACCCCCAAATGGAAATATAAAGGCTTTTAGAAAAAACAGGTTCCCTCTTAAAGTAAACAATAGCTTCACGTGTACTCTTACCCTAAGGAAAGAGTAGAAAGAGGGGTTATAGGGGTCACTCAGTGATTATTGAATATATAGGGCCACTCTCGGACCCCTGCCGCATATATACATGGGAATGTAATCAATATGGACTAGGATATTAGAAAACCAACACCATCAACAGTGATATGCCAGAAAAAGAAAGAAAAAAGAAAAACCTTGGTTGGGCAACTGTGAATAATAATTTTACAAACTATGAAAGGAGGTCTGAGATTGGTCTTTCTAATCTAACGATATACCATCTTAGGGGATATGGATCTATAGATATATATTTTCAAGATGGTATACTAATATCAGAGGAGTTGTACCACCTGTTTATTAACGTTTGTAAGCGCAGAGGGAGTAAATGAATGTAGGCTATCAATAGACTTGGAAATAAGATGAAAGTTAGCGCTAATTAATAAGTAAAAACAGTAAGCAAGGAGTTCATGGGGTGGCACAAATGGGGGAATTGTTACAAGCCTGCCTCTGTGCATAATATCATATCATCCCAGACGGCTTGATTCTCTATAAGCTGTACGTAGCTAACTAGTAGTAAAAGTGGGATATAACTTGTATGGCCAACAGTAAGCACCTATAAACAGAGTGGAAACACTAAATATAAATGGGACATAGCTAACAAGTAACATCCATCGAGATGTGAGAGTCAATAAATCAGTCCCGCCAAGTGAGTAATTGACTCCTAAATAACATAGTAATAAGTTACCCCACTCCTGATCTGGGGCACAGAAACAATTTGAGTCTGCTCAGTTGGATCTCAAGTGCAGAGGTGATCCTGTAGCCTGACTCGTATTCTGCCCCAAGGAGTCCCTCTATTGTAAGCGACCACTGCTCCAGTGTGGAACTCTGAGATTCACAGCGGGTGTAAGACAACAACTCGTCCAGGACGTCTCTTAACAGCTGGGAGTCAGGGCTTTGACCATATGCCATTTCACTCATATGATCTCTTTCCTCATTTTGTCCTTGATTTAGGGTCTTGGAGCGGGTCTTAACGGTAGCCGGATCACCGGACATAACCCCATGTCTTGTCTTAGCGACCTCCTCACTCTCCATCTGTACCGACCTGTCAGCTGCACCAAGTACTGCCATATTGCTTCCACTGTCCCGGGAGGTTGTCGCCACTCTATCTACCTGGCACATTGTCTCTGCAGGTTCCATTAATTGGGTGTCTGGTGGCAGAGCCAATTTGCCCTCCGAAGGGAGCAGTAGCCTTGGTGTCGCGGTTTTACTCAGACTCCCCCATGTTAGATGTAAGGTCTCTGTAAAGCGCGAAATGTGGTCTTGAAATAAACAGTCCACCAACTTCAGCAGTTTTACGTGGTTCAACTCCATTAGTATGATAAAGTTCACAGTGTTTGCTGTGTTGTACGGCTAAAATTCAGCTCTTGTAGCTGCTCAGCTATTTCAGCTGCCGGACCTGACTTATCAGGAAATTGGGGAGGGCGAATGAGGATCCAGGCCAACGTTAGGCCTCCGCTGCGTACCTCATAAGGTCTGGTCTGCAGGGCTGGAAAAAACTGTAAAATACTGCTCCGTTAGAGGTAGACAGCACAATAGTACTTGAAGAAGCCTTGAATTTTAGTGCTGATGAGCGATAAACAGCGGATTTATCTGCCCAGATTCACAGCCATAGATAAAAAGCAGCCATACTAGTTGGTGTTCGGACACGCCCCCCAGTTTATTATTTTTTTATTTAGATTATTTTTTCTTGTTACTTAGGGAGTTTAGTTTAGAGAGGGTAAGTGTTAATGTAGTTCTAGTAGTTTGCTTTGGGAGGTGGCGGTTTAGGGCTTAATCTCCTAACCATCTTTCATACCTGTATGGTGGTTGATTAGGTGATTATTGATAGTTAGTATTTATTAGGCCTTAATCTCCTAACCAGTGTTCACTCTAAGCCCAGTTTTGTGAGTGGCCCAGCAGTGAAACAATTAATAAAGGAACCACACCTTGCAGTCTGCATTTGTAGTGTTTACTAATTGTTCTAATTAACTGTTTCACTGCTGGGCCACTCACAAACTGGCCTTAGAGGGAGCACTGCTCCCTTCCATACCTGTATGGGGGTTGATTAGGTGACTGTTTATAGTATTTATTAGGACTTAATCTCCTAACCACCCCCTATACCTGTATGGGAGGTTGATTAGGTTAGGGCAGCTTAGGGATTATTAGTGTATTTATCTACAATTTTTATAAAATATTATGCATTCTTATGTTCTTTTAACTATTGTATATAAATTAATATGTATCTTTTCTTGTTGTGTTTTTTTTTATTTTAAACATAAATATATATTTTAAAATGTATATTTACGTTACAAAAGGCATTAGTATTACAATTGTATTATTACATAACAGGCATGCAGTTACGTAGTACAATAATTATTATAATGTCGTCTTTAATAACATAAATATCTATTTTTAAACTATATTTATATTTAAAATAATTAATGCATCAAGCAAGAATATCTACATTTTAATTTATATATCCAATACTAAAACTAATATGCATTTTTTATATATATATATATATATATATATATATATAAAGTCAATGTAAGGATTGCACAATCATACTGTTAATCAGAGCCACGGTGCACTGCAAATATTTCTCCAAAATGTATCCAAACAGCAGGCACTCACTGGACTTTTATAATAAAATGTAAATAATTTTATTGCATCAGGTTAAAAAGGACAAACGTTTCGGCACTGCATTGTGCCTTTGTCAATGTCAAAAATACAAAATAACACACAACCAGAGTGCAGCTCCACACCCCAGAAAGAATCAATATATACATATTTAAAAACATCCTATATATACTTATCCAAACTCTCTCTAATTTGCCGCCAAACCTCCGCATCACACTCCAGGAGGTCCACTACTGACGTCACGCTGACACGCTAATCGTGCCTAGCGTGATGACGCATGGCACGGCGTTGCCATAGCAACGTCTAAGCGTCCGGCGGCAAAGAGATGGGGAATACCCGATGCGGCTGTGCGCATGTCAAGAAGAAGGTACAATGTCTAAGAGAACTGTTGCTAACGGCAACAAGTAAACAAGTTAACCAGTGTAACCGCAGACTCACCGGGTATTCCCTTACAAAAGGCAGCAGATGTTAAATCCCTTAAACCATAGGACAATTTACTAACAGGGTAGTCAATGCGTGGACCAAGGAAAGCACTAACCGGGCAGATAATCAAGTGTATCATGTTACTAGCATACTATTGTTTAACCAAAAGTGTAAAAAATAGACACATATGATCATGTTGCTACATCTGTAACCCAGAACTGTCCTGTTTAAGTGACATCCTAGTCCACACATAGAAAACCACTGTTGTATAAGTACAAATTATAGAGCCCTTGCTTACTTCAGGCAACTTGGAGTATAGTGGAATATGTATGTCAAGTAAGTGGACACCCTCCAACTATCAAACTACTGGGAAAACATAGTCAATAGAGATATGTAGTATTTAGTAAAAAGGGCTAAAATCCAGGGTGGTGTTAAGTCCCTTTGGGGCCAGAGTGTCCAATTTAAAGAGTCCAGTGAGTGCCTGCTGTTTGGATACATTTTATATATATATATATATATATATATATATATATATATATTATATAGGGTTATATTATTATTATTATCGGTTACTTGTAGAACGCCAACAGATTACACAGCGCTAAGGCCTGACTACACTATAGTTACAATGTTTGAAATAAAATGCATGGTCATGTATAATTAGGGTGGCCATATTGCTTCTTTAAAACATGACACATATGAAAAATACATGTCAGGGTTCTTATAATGGAACATTATTCAAAACATTTTTTAAACAGCCCTGACATGTCTATTTTTCATATGGGTCCTGTTTTAAAGCGGCAATATGGCCATCCTAATTATACATGACCATGCATTTTATTTCAAACATTCGGCTAGATTATGAGTTGTGCGTTAAGGTAAAAAAGCAGCGTTAACAGGTCCTAATGCTGCTTTTTACGCCCGCTGCTATTACGAGTCTTGCAGGTATAGGTGTACCGCACACTTGTTTGGCCTTACCGCAAACTGACTTACGTAAATTTTGTAAACCCTTTTTTCTATGGGACTTCCATAGCGCCGGTATTATGAGTTTGTCCTGGGAGGCCAAAAAGTGAGTGGTACAGCCTTTACCGACAAGATTCCTAACGCATTTTAAAGTCAGTAGTTATGAGTTTTACACTACAATGCTGTAGCATAAAACGCATAACTAAAGTCCTAAAAAGTACACTAACACCCATAAACTACCTATTAACCCCTAAACCGAGGCCCTCCCACATCGCAAACACTATAATAAAATTTTTAATCCCTAATCTGCCGCTCCGGACATCACCGCCACTAGAATAAACATATTAACCCCTAAACCGCCACACTCCCGCCTCGCAAACACTATTTAAATATTATTAACCCCTAATCTGCCACCCCTAACATCGCCGCTACCTACATTATACTTATTAACCCCTAATCTTCCGCTCCAGACATCGCTGCAACCTACATTATATTTATTAACCCCTAATCTGCTGCCCCCAACATCGCCGCCACCTACCTATATTTATTAACCCTTAATCTGCCGTCCCCAACGTCGTTGCCACTATTCTAAATTTATTAATCCTTTAAACCTGTCTAACCCTAACCCTAACACCCCCTTAAATATAATTTAAATAAATCTAAATAAAATTGCTATCATTAACTAAATTATTCCTATTTAAAACTAAATACTTACCTATAAAATAAACCCTAATAGTTACATTGTATCTAGCTTAGGCTTTATTTTTATTTTACAGGCAAGTTTGTATTTATTTTAACTAGGTAGAATAGTTACTAAATAGTTATTAACTATTTACTAACTACCTAGCTAAAATAAATACAAATTTACCTGTAAAATAAAACCTAACCTATGTTACAATAACACCTAACACTGCACTACAATTAAATAAATTACCTACATTAAATACAATTAAATACATTAAATTAAATTAGCTAAATCACAAAAACAAACACTAAATTACAGAAAATAAAAAACAAATTACAGATCTTTAAGCTAATTACACCTAATCTAATAGCCCTATCAAAATAACCCCCCCAAAATAAAAAAATACCCTAGCCTAAACTAAACTGCAAATAGCCCTTAAAAGGGCCTTTTGTGGGGCATTGCCCCAAAGAAATCAGCTCTTTTACATTAAAAAAAATAAAATACAAACAACCCCCCACCCACACAACCAACCCCCCAAATAAAAGCCTAACTAAAAAAACCTAAGCTCCCCATTGCCCTGAAAAGGGCATTTGGATGGGCATTGCCCTTAAAAGGTCATTTAGCTCTATTGCTGCCCAAAGCCCTAACCTAAAAAATAAATCCACCCAATACACCCTTAAAAAATCCTAACACTAACACCCGAAGATTCACTTACCGCGGGAAGTGTTCATCCAAGCGGCAAGATGTCCTCAACGAAGCTGGCAGAAGTTGTTGTCCAGACGGGCAGAAGTGGTCCTCCAGAGGGGCAGAAGTTTTCATCCAGACGGCATCTTCTATCTTCATCCTTCAAGACATCCGGCGCGGAGCATCCTCTTCAAAGACGTCTTCTTCAGAATGAATATCTCTTTAAGAGACGTCATCCAAGATGGCGTCCCTTAGATTCCGATTGGCTGATAGAATTCTATCAGCCAATCGGAATTAAGGTAGAAAAAATCCTATTGGCTGATGCAATCAGCCAATAGGATTGAACTTCAATCCTATTGGCTGATCCAATCAGCCAATAGGATTGAGCTTGTATTCTATTGGCATTCTATACAACCAATAGAATGCCAGCTCAATCCTATTGGCTGATTGCTTCAGCCAATAGGATGTTTTCTACCTTAGTTCCGATTGGCTGATAGAATTCTATCAGCCAATCGGAATCTAAGGGATGCAATCTTGGATGACGTCACTTAAAGAGATATTCATTCCGAAGAAGACGTCATTTGAAGAGGATGCTCCGCGCTTCTGCCCGTCTGGAGGATCACTACTGCCGGCTTCGTTGAGGACATCTTGTTGCTTGGATGAAGACTTCTCCCGATAAGTGAATCTTTGGGGGTTAGTGTTAGGATTTTTTAAGGGTGTATTGAGTGGGTTTATTTTTAGGTTAGGGCTTTGGGCAGCAATAGAGCTAAATGCCCTTTTAAGGGCAATGCCCATCCAAATGCACTTTTCAGGGCAATGGGGAGCTTAGGTTTTTTAGTTAGGCTTTTATTTGGGGGGTTGGTTGTGTGGGTGGTGGGTTTTACTGTTGGGGGGTTGTTTGTATTTTTTTTGCAGGTAAAAGAGCTGATTTCTTTGGGGCAATGCCCCGCAAAAGGCCCTTTTAAGGGCTATTGGCAGTTTAGTTTAGGCTAGGTTTTTTTTTATTTTGGGTGGGATTTTTTTATTTGATAGGGCTCTTAGATTAGGTGTAATTAGTTTAAAGATCTGTAATTTGTTTTCTTTTTTCTGTCATTTATTGTGTTTTTTTTGTGATTTAGCCAATTTATTTTAATTTATTTAATTGTATTTAATGTAGGTAATTTATTTAATTTTAGTGTAGTGTTAGGTGTTATTGTAACATAGGTTAGGTTTTATTTTAAAGGTAAATTTGTATTTATTTTAGCTAGGTAGTTCTTAAATAGTTAATAACTATTTAGTAACTATTCTACCTAGTTAAAATAAATACAAACTTGCCTGTAAAATAAAATAAACCCTAACCTATCTACAATGTAACTATTAGTTATATTGTAGCTAGCTTAGGGTTTATTTTATAGGTAAGTATTTAGTTTTAAATAGGAATAATTTAGTTAATGATAGTCATTTTATTTAGATTTATTTAAATAATATTTAAGTTAGGGGGTGTTAAGGTAAGACTTAGATTTAGGGGTTAATACATTTAATATAGTGGCGGCGATGTTGGGGGCGGCAGATTAGGGGTTAATAAATGTAGGTAGGTTTCGGTGACATGGGGGGGAGATTAGGGGTTAATAAGTATTAATGTAGGTGTCGGCGATGTTGGCGGCAGCAGATTAGGGGTTAATAAGTATAATGTAGGTGGCGGCGATGTCTGGAGAGGCAGATTAGGGGTTAATAAGTATAATGTAGGTGTCGGCGATGTCGGGGTTAATAAGTGTAAGATTAGGGGTGTTTAGACTCAGTGTTCATGTTAGGGTTCATGTTAGGGTGTTAGGTGTAAACACAAAATGTGTTTCCCCATAGGAATCAATGGGGCTGCGTTATTGAGTTTTATGCTGCTTTATTGTAGGTGTTAGACTTTTTTTCAGCTGGCTCTCCCCATTGATGTCTATGGGGAAATCATGCACGAGTACGTACGACCAGCTCACCGCTGACTTGGAGTGCGGTATGGAGCACAATTTTGCTCTACACTCACTTCTTGCCTGCTAACGCCGGGTTTGTAAAAACCTATAATACCAGCGCTGCAGGTAAGTGAGCGGTGAGAAAAAAACTGCACAGTAGCACCGCACAGCTCATAACGCAAAACTCATAATCTAGGTGATTGTAAATATAATGTAGTTTGGCCTTGCATTGATATTTAATATTTAAACTGTTTTGCATGTATATTGCATAATGCTTTAAGTATTGCATATACATTAAAATGTATTTATGTTAGCTTGTTGTGTTTATTAGTGATAACATAGAAATATATTTTAATATATATGTATGTTATAGAAGTCAGTAACATTCAATTATATTTTTACATATCAGGCATGCAGTTATGTGGAACTATAATGTTGATTATACTGTCTTTAAAGGGACATAAAACCAACATATTTTTACTTCATGATTCAGATAGAGCACACAATTTTAAACAGCTTTCCAATTTACTTCTGTTATCAAATTGTCTTAGTTTTCTTGTTATCCTTTGTTGAAAAGCAAGAATGTAAGCTCAGAAGTGTGCACGTGTCTGCAGCACTATATGGAAGAAATTTTGCAACAATGTTATACAGTAGCAGGAGCACTAGATGGCAGCACTATTTCCTGTAATGTACTGCTTCAGGCACGTGCACCCTACCTACCTAGGTTCAGGCACGTATTAGGATACCTTGTTTAGGCTGGATGGAAGGTAAATCCGTTGTATAGGGGGTAGCGTATACGGCGGTCCTGGGCAGCCAACCTCTCTTTTCTCACACCTCTCTTATCAGGTGTTGATCGGGTAACTGTGATGCCTGTTCGCCCGTATGCAAACGATCCCCTCTGCTTGCTTTCTCGCTCGTCGCCGTTCTCCATCTTCCTGGTCACATGACACGCATACCTGCGTTCCCCTCTCCACCTCCTATTGGCTATTTCTTTGGCCCTGAGGAAACAGAGAGTATACATACTTTTGAAGCTACAGATGAAATAGAATTTACTGATTTTTCAGATCAGTGTGATCTTATTAATCTAAATGGCTTATTAAGAGAGGGCACAGTATCAACTTAGATGAAGGAGGACAAAATGTTTAGATTCAAGGAACCTTCCACTTTCTATCCAATACAGTCCAGAGGCAACACCCTTGAAACCTTTTATAGTCGCATAGAGGCTGACCTTATCAAATTGAGTAAAACTGAATTTAAAGGAAAGAGTAATCTCTCCAACAGAGAAAGGGCAGCCCTAAACAAACTCAGCAAGGATAGGAGTATAGTTATCAAGGCCGCAGATAAGGGAGGATCTGTAGTGGTACTGAATAGGATTGATTACATCAGGGAAGCACACAGGCAGCTTTATGACCAAGAAAGCTATACCAAATTGGATTACAATCCGATGTGGCTATTTCAGAAACAATTGAAAAGCCTCTTGGATGAAGGACTTGAATTGGGTTTTTTGGATAAAGAAACATTTGACTATTTATTAGTCAAACACCCTGTCACCCCAATCTTCCACCACCTACCAAAGGTGCATAAATCTTTGGAGGAGGTAAAGGGCCGTACGATCGTGAGCGGTATTGGCTCACTATCTGAGAATTTGGTGCGGTCCTCCAGCCACTGGTACAGAAACTGCCCAGTTATCTTAAAGACACCTCACATGTGCTGAGTACCCTTGAGAAATTGTCATGGAAACCGGAGTATAAGTGGGTCACGGTGGATGTGGTGTCCCTTTATTCTACCATACCCCACAATGAAGGGATTAAAGCAATACGCTATTTTTTGAATGAACACACCACATTCACCATACCGTTTCAAGATTTTATTATCCAAGTTACTCTATTTTTGTTGACCCACAATTACTTTGAGTTTGAGGGGGAGTACTTTTTGCAGAGACGTGGGACAGCTATGGGGTAAGTTTGCCCCATCCTACGCCAATTTATATCTCCGTCTATGCAAGGAGTAATCCCTTTTTTGAAAACATCATTGTATACCGTCGGTTCATAGATGATCTGTTTTTAGTGTGGAAGGGAGATACAGACCAGGTCCAAAGTTTTATCGATTGGATCAATGTGAATGAACTAAATTTGACCTTTACTTTTGACATCAATGAACAAGAGATTAACTATCTGGATGTCACTATTAAGGGTAAAAATGATGGCAAAATTGAAACCACCAGCTATAGGAAGCCTATCTCAGGCAACACCTTGCTCCATGGCAAGAGTTGTCACCCACTGCATGTCCCTTATGCGATTGCTAAGGGACAGCTCATCCGACTCAAGAGAAATTGTTCGGATGAGGATACCTTTAGGGATCAATCAGTAGCATTGATTGATCGATTCAAACAACGCGGCTACAAAAGGACTAATATAAACAAAGCCCTTAAAGAAGTAGAATGTATGGATAGAAAGACTCTACTTAACTTGGGAAATAAGAAAGAACAAAAGAGGGTGAGTACTGTGCCATTTAAGGGTGTTACCTTTGTTACCAACTACAACTCCCAGTATAAACAAATTTGTGGAATCATCCGCAAACATTTTGGCTTGCTGAGAGCAGATGATAGATTGGTAAAAACAGTGGACAATGGCCTGAGATGCTCTTACAGAAGATCCAGTACTATAGGGAACATGGTGTCCCCCTCTCAGCTCAAAAGTGATCAAACTAGTATCACAAATTCTTGGCTAACACACAGAGGGATGTATAAATGTGGCCACAGGAAATGCAAACCCTGTGACCACGTTGAGGTTACATCTACATTTACCTCTAAAACTAATGGCAAGACTTTTGAAATTGAACGCTGCCTAAATTGCTCTTCTACATACATGATCTATATTATCGAATGTATCCAGTGTGGGATGCAGTATATAGGGCTTACTACCAGAGATATTAGGTCACGCATTAGGGAGCACTTCAGCACTATCACTGAAGGCAAGGCCACCACACCTATCGTCACACATTTTGCAGTTAAGCATCAAAAGGATTTGACTTTCTTTAGCTGGAAAGCTATATAACAGGTACTGACCCCCAAGAGAGGGGGAGACAGGGAAAATCTATTATACAAGAGAGAAATGTATTGGATTTTTAATTTGGAAACGAGGTTTCCGGGTGGATTGAATTCCCAATATGATTTAATCAACTACTGGGAATAAAAGTCTATCTTGTCCCCCATTTTTCCCCATAGTACCATACCATATCTAACTTTATGCTGGGGAACTATTTTTCCAGCTAGGCCACTGTCTGTAAATATAATCAATTGATCTATCCTTAGCGTTAGAATTGAACACCTTTAGTATTTATCTTTATCTTCAACTAATTTTGGAAAAATAACTACTGGCTCCTATGACAAGCTCTACCTATGTGCTTAAGTACATAATAGCATTATTATTATTTTTCAAGGTGTTTTCCTTAACAGTACAACATGGCACCTTTTATTAGCTTGTCCCTAATTGAGGTTACCCTGGGAAATACAACATATACATTTAGACGGGGAACATGATTTTTGTAAATATTTATGATAAGCAAACATTTCTATTTACATATACTTGGAAGATAAAAAAAACATTTTTTACTCCCGTGACAAGCTTTATCTATGTGCTTAAGTACATATTTGCATTAAATCAGTAAGCCTTTTTTGGGTGCCAAGTTCAAATTTATATCCCCCACATAGGATTAGGCATCCAAGCATAGTAGTCCAGTAACAGTTTGTGCACTGAATAAGTCACAGTCGAATTAGAAAACACACTTAAATATGTATTATATGTCACAAGTTGCTGAGTAATTCTAATACATTGTTTTGAAGACTATAGTTACTTTTATGCTTCTGGGGTAATAAATTAGGCTAGTGGTTTAGATAGGCTAAGTTAGACTATTAGCCAAAGTAGCTAGAAATGTCTATATCAGTTCTTTATATTGTATACACAGAGTCCTGCCTTTTTTATTTTAACCTAGCAAAACACACCAGTTTTTTGTTATAAGCCCAGCTGTGTGAAGAGTTTCAATCAGGCTAAGAGTAAGGCTACAGCCGAAACGCGTAAGCCAGTGCAGCAAGGACTCAGTGTCCCCAGCCCTATCTTTATACCATGTTTTTGTGCATTTATAACTGATGGCGTTTTGACTTTTTAAACTTATTGGATAATAAAGCATTTGAACTTTTAACCTGGCATTTGGATTCCTGCCTTTTCTCATTTTATGTATGTATAGGGCCTTAGCTTTTACAGTTATTTTTACGTTATGACAATTTAAGGATCAATGTTTAAATGATATGCATAGTCATGTACAATGCATATTTTTAAAGCATTGTATAAACCTATAGAGTAAAAAGTATTTAATGAGGCTTTCTATTATTTTAAACATAAATATATTTTTTCAAACATATATTTATGTTTGAAATAATAGCAAGCAACCATTAAATACCTTTAAAGAAATCAACAATTCTTTAAATAATCTACATTGTACATAACAATGCATATTTTGTCAAGGAGATGCGGTAGCCGCTGGAGGGCAATTGCCTTTTTTTATACTAAATAATAAACCTACCAATTATAATTATAAAGCTATGTAGCTAAAATTATAATCAATGTTTCACAGAGATGCTCTATAACGCAGGTGGCCGACTGCTCCTGGAACCGGAAATTGAGCCCCAGTTCGCCAATTCTTAAAAGGGGTACCAATAAATTCCTCCTAGGTAGGGCCTCATTTCCGGTTCCAGGAGCAGTCGGCCACCTGCGTTATAGAGCATCTCTGTGAAACATTGATTATAATTTTAGCTACATAGCTTCATAATTATAATTGGTAGGTTTATTATTTAGTATAAAGATAGGCAAAGATTCAGCGCTCAGAGATTATTATTTTTTTAAAAAGCTATTACTTTAGGGCAATGCCCTACAAAAGGCCCTTTTAAGGGCTATTATAAAATAATTTGGTGTTAGGGTTTAGGTTGTTTATTTTTTCATTTGGGTAGGGTTTTTATTTTATGGGGCATGTAGTTTTATGTCTTACTGTAATAAATGTTGAATTTTTTTATTTTAAGATTTAAGATTACATAACTGCTGCCTTCTTTTAGGCGCTCCTTGCTATTCCTCTAGTCTTATTTATTTTTTTACAGTAAGCAGTATGTGGGAGTTAGCTGGGGCATTCGAGTGGTATGTAGATTAGGGGTGACGTAGGTGTAGGCGGTCAGGGGGAGAGCAGGTTGCAAGAAGGGTAGCGGACATTTTTGTCTCTCCAGCTATCAGCTGTCAAGACTACATTGCCTGAGGTAGTTAGAATAGGTGTAATCAAAATTAGGTCCCCACTGCAATATTTGAAGTGTGTCTACACAGAAACTATTTTTAGTTTCAGTGAACTCACTGTCTGCACCATGTAGGTACACTTTAAATAGGGCCCCTGGCCGCAGCAAAATACTGACTATCAGCATTGATTGGACACACCCCTTTTCTTAGAATATCTCAACAGTGAGGCAGTTTCTCGATGGTCTGTCAATGTTTTGAATATCGGGGGCTTAATCTAAACTTCAAATGAGTAGTAGATTTTTTTCTGACAATTTTCAAAGTTATGTTCCCAGTCCTCCTGTATCATGTGACAGCCATCAGCCAATCACAAATGCATATATGTATATTGTGTGAATTCTTGAACATACTCAATAGAAGTTGGTGTCTCAAAAAGTATAAATATAAAAAGACTGCCCATTTTGTTAATGGAAGTAAATTGGAAAGTTGTTTAAAATTGCTGTTCTATCTGAATCATGAAAGCTAAATTTTGACTTCAGTGTCCCTTTAAGTTTTAAAAACCGTTGATGATGTATTAAATCCACAAATTGTGATTCATTTTTCTTACTTTGAATGATTAGATTATAAGGCAGTATTGCTTTTAGTTCATACGGTTCCATGAGTTGAATTTCATGGAAGAGACAAAACATTTAAAGTGAAAGTACACAATTTTTGGTTCCGCCAACAACGCTATTGATAATACATCTCCCATAATGGATAGTCGCTAACTTTTTATGTTTAAAAAAAGTTCCTATACTTAGGAAATTTATATTTAATATTGTGTACCTTTTGCTAGTTTCCTCCGCCCCCTGCTAGCTTACTCCGCCCCCTGCTAGCTTACTCCGCCCCCTGCTAGCTTCCGGGTTTACAAGTGTTAATAGAAAGAGCGGTCCCACCTGCTCTATACATCATTAGCCGTGCACGCGCTCGTGAGCCCAATATTTTGTGCATGTGCAATGATACGAGCTCCAATACTAAACATTGAATCACTGTATTCATTGTTTAGTAGGGGTGTGCCAATAGTATAAATTTGTTTGTAAGCAGAGAATTCCCCGATGACTAACGAGCAAGCAAAATTTATTAAGTTCTAGAAAAGTATATTGTTTTAGTTGAGTTACGTCACTAAGGGATCTCCTTTGAAGTTCTAAATGCGCATGCGGCTATCATGAACGCGCATCGGAACGTGGATGAACTTTAAGGATAGCCACATACGCATTTGAAAATGTGGGCGTAAATAGAACAGGCTAGACGCCCATGGGGGACCAATGAAATTCTGATACTGCTGCTTCGTCACGACTGAAGGCAAACATTTTTATAATGCAGGCGGAGGAACGGCTAACAAGTATTGCTTCTTTGAGGGTAAAAAAAATTCGATAGATACAACTTAATAAAAAATGATGAATGAAAGTGATGTTATTTTTAATAGATTTATATAAGCATATCTAGGGATATACTCAACTTTACTTTCACTTTAACCTTGTCTTATACCCCAGATAAATGGATAGATGTAACAGGTTTTTAACGTCATCAATGGATTATGCGTGAAGTACAGAGGACTCGCAGTGTTAGGGATTCACTCATTCCTGCAAATGAGATTTTTATCTAGGGTCAAATGACACTGAAAACAACATTTTGGGAAATGAGATTGAAAAAATATAGGTGCTTCTTTAGTTCAGAACATTATGGTCTATTGAGCTGTCTCTCTAATTTATAACATTCACGGCCTATACATGAGCTGCTTTAGCCCAAATAACCACTAACAGGTTAAAAAAGGAAAGTATTTCCCTACCTGAGGAGCAACTGAGGACTGGAGACGAAGAACAATATTGGGCGACATCCTGATGCAAACGGCTTCAATTTCTGCTACTTATGATCCCTACTACAGTATGTGATGGTGTAATTTATAGTTGTTTTTTATATATATATATGTCTGAAGATTTGTCTTTGTTCATAAAGTTTCCTTGAGAAACATCTTATTGGATGATATAATAGCAAAATGTTTGCCAGTATTAATGCAAAAACAGGGAAGTTTACAAAAAAATAGTCCTTAATGTGTGTGAAATAATTCATGGGGAAAATAGGCTTTGATTACCATTTCAAGCCAGCCAAAGTCTTAAAACATAGACTTATGAATCCATCTATTGTTTTATGTGAAGCAGAAAAAGACAACATTTTAAAGTGTTGTTTTGGGATATCGAGCCTCAGGTCTTATGGTAATGGGCTGCTGTACTGATCTTGGCCTGAGGTTTCATCCTGCCCCAGTCTGGAGACAGAATGGAATCTGCTGGTAGAGGTGAAATGGCTGTTCAGCTGAGTTTAAATCCTAATGAAATAGCCCACAGGAGCTTCACATATGCACTGTGAGCAGATGTTCAGATGTGCTTGGGCTATTTAAGGTTAAACACCCTAATTTTACCAACTGTCTACCCAGAAGTGTTTATTAAATCTCCCTTCCCAACTAACAGCAAACAACATAACAGACATTATAGCAAATTAGTTTATAAATACCCAGTATAATTTTATTACTAATACTTTTATACTAAAGTATATTTTGTCCATTTTTGAGCCACATTTAAGTGCACATTTCAAAATACATTATGTAATTTTTTTTTCTTTTATGAAAAATACACGTTCTAATGTTTACTTGATAGGTTTGCAGAACACGTCTCTCTCATCCAATAGGGCTGGAAGACTTTTGCCTATCAACCAGTGCATTAGTAGTACGTACACAACTGATACAGCTATATTAGTCTAGGTTTAAATTTGAAATAACCTTTAGTTAACTTTTTTCGTGAAAGCAGTTTTAAATGCCGATTTAAGGCTAGATTACAAGTTGATAAACCGATATTTGCACTCAACTCAGTAATACCAGCACATGCTAAGTGAGGTGCAAGTGAGGTGCAATGCGAACGCGAGCTCGCGTTCACATTGCACGGAAATATTGTACTTATGAGAGCGCACTTCCATAGGCTCCAATGTGATACACAGCATGAGAACAAGCTCAGCGAAAGGGGTAAGTCGCGAAAGTCTCCTGTTTTTAGTGAACACTGCACTATTTTTGTGAGGACTGGGGCGAGTGTTTCAATGCATCCAGATATGAGCTGAGTTGGAGCAGGGTCTAAGTCACACGTAGTAGGGTGCAACTTTTGTTTGGTGTTTTTAACTTCTTTTATATCCACATTTGTAAAAGTGGACCATAAACTGAGGCAATCTGGCATTCCATTGTAGTAGTTCTGGTGTGTAACTGTTTGGCCTGCTGTGATAGCAGTTCGGATTGAGGAAATCTTGTCTCTGAAGAAGTTCGCAAATGCTTCACATTTATCCTGAGAAAAGTTGGTGGGGCTAAGAATGCATGCTGGTTTGCAGAGCCTTTCTATTGTGCGAAACAGTTGCCTGGGTCTATTGTGGGAGAGTGAAATTTCGCGTGATAAAAATGAAGAGTTATCTTGGATTGATATTTATTTAGATGTTTGGTAAGAGCGGCTTTATCCTCTGGATCATGTGTTCTGCGCCACTTGAGCTTACGTCCTGTTCTTTTCATTTCTCTGATGGAGCTATCAAACCACAGTGCATTGTTGTGGGTTTGGACAGTGCGTATGCAAGATGGTGCAATGCTTTCTAGGGTGTCTCTCATGGTTTTGTTGTAGAGTCGGACTAAAGAGCTGGGGTCTTCGCAGGTGCTCATTAATTCACTTAGATTTATATGTCATGCTACATCCAGTGGTGTCACCCCTTTTAATGAGCGATGTTTGACCAGGTTCTGAGGCTGGTGTCTGGTTGATTGTGATACAATGGAGAAGTGAATGGAGTGGTGGTCTGACCAGGTAATTGGGTTTACAGTTACTGGTGACACTTCTAGTCCAGACTGAAACACTAGATCAAGTGTATGACCTTTTCTGTGGGTGGGAGTGGTGACAATTTGTGTAAAGCTGAGTGTACTCATCAAGCTGAGGAGATCCTGCCCAAGCAGGGATAGGGTGTTGTCAATCCAAGTGTTGAAGTCTCCTAATATAAGCCATCTGGGGTGTTCAAGGATTAAGCCAGCCAAAAGGTCTGGGAGTTCCTGAAGAAAGCTCTTCCCTTCTCCTGGGGGTCTGTATATTAGCAGTATTCGGAATCCTCTCTCTATTGAGAGGCTGGCAGCTACACATTCAAAAGATTGGGTTTTGTGGACTGATATTGGTTTGGGATTTAAGGATGATTTTGCACAGATCATAACTCCGCCTCCCTTGCGATCTTGTCTCGGGCGGTGGAACACTGTGTAATTGTCTGGAATAGCTGCCCCTAGAATAAGCCCTGCATTTTCATCTAACCATGATTCTGTGATGCATTCTAATTCGCATGTTTCAATAAGGTCGGAAATAATAGCTTTGTTCTTTATTGATCTGGCATTGCATAGGATTGCTCTGATAGGACAGTCTTGGGATTCTGAGTTTTTGCTCTGTACTTTGGAGACAACGTGTCTTCTAATAGGGATCACACAAAGAGATTTTCTTAATTTGATAGTGCGGTTTTTGTGGCTTTTAGTTTGGATCACTTCAATTGGGCTTGCGGGTAGACAGGGTGGTGGAGCAGCTGTGATAGTGTCAGGATATAGAACTTTAAATTTTGATTTTCCTCCACAACAGCCCCTGTCGGTCCCTTCGAAAATGCTGAGTGATTTTAGGGTAGCTACTAGTGAGGAACTGAGTGCTGCGACCGCTTTTTGGGGTCTTAAGGAGTGCAGATGTGAGGGCGTATAGGTGGTCATTCCCTCTGAAGTGAAGGGGTTAAAATAGCTTCTAGTATTTGTAGGAATGTTAGCAGTGGGGGCTGGTTACATTGCCCTGCTCTATAGGATTCAGGCCAGAGTGAGGTGTGAGATTTTGCACTTCAGGCTGCATTGTAGATAACAGATACGAAATCATGCAGGGGGTTTATAACCAATGTATTTTAGTAAAATAGACTTAATCAATTAGTTTTTCTTGTGTTTAGAAATAAAATCTGAGCATTGCTAAAAGGATGATGAAATCCAAAACCCAATTTGTGCATGGGTTAAGTCTGTTTTTTGTTGTTGTTTTTTTTAGTTTAAGTGTACCTTGTTTGTGGTGTTCAGCTGAAGGTATCTCTTTCTGGTAGTAAGATGGTCCGGTGGGAGTATATTTCCATCCGTTGAGTATCTCACTTTAGTAATGTCATCCGTTCAATTTTTTTGAGTCTAGTTGTGCGTTATGTGGAGTCGGTATTGGTCGTTGAAATAATTATGATGAATTTTGAATGTTGATGGTGAGACTGCATTCGTGGTTGTCTGCTGTCCCCTAGAGGATTAAAAATGGTATGACAGCCAAATGGATTGACTACTAGAACACATGCAAATCCAAATGAACCAATGAGATGGCCAAGCTCAGAGGGCCAATGGAAAGACAGCTCCATTAAGGGCCTATCGTACATCATCAATGATTAGAATAAAAAAAGGGTGGGGTATATAACATGATATAACCTCATGCAAGGAGAGAGAGGAAAAAAAAAAGTATTTTTGTCTGCTAACTTTTGACTGAAAACTTTGCTGCCATTTTTGGGACACAGTCACTATAAGCAAAACCTGTGACTAATTTATTGATCTAATTGCAATACCTTTCTTCATATGAGGTGACCTGAATCTACCTGGAAAAGCTGAAGCACATTTAAATTGATTCATCTGATGGTGTATGAATGTTCTATATTTTTTATATTTTAAAACAAATACATTCATTGTTGCTACTGTCTAATTGAAGCTCATAAATTTAAAGAGCACAATTTGTATTTTAAGCTCATATTCATAATCCTGTGTAGTTTAAAACTAGTCTTTTGTATGCTAAGTAATTAATTTATTTGCTAGGTAAAGATCCTTTGTGTTGCATATTTCTAAGGCAGGCTTATTATTATTATTATTATTATTATTATTAAAATCCCTCTGGTTTGTATTAAATCGTTGCAGATATATATACAGGGAGTGCAGAATTATTAGGCAAGTTGTATTTTTGAGGATTCATTTTATTATTGAACAACAACCATGTTCTCAATGAACCCAAAAAACTCATTAATATCAAAGCTGAATAGTTTTGGAAGTAGTTTTTAGTTTGTTTTTAGTTATAGCTATTTTAGGGGGATATCTGTGTGTGCAGGTGACTATTACTGTGCATAATTATTAGGCAACTTAACAAAAAACAAATATATACCCATTTCAATTATTTATTTTTACCAGTGAAACCAATATAACATCTCAACATTCACAAATATACATTTCTGACATTCAGAAACAAAACAAAAACAAATCAGTGACCAATATAGCCACCTTTCTTTGCAAGGACACTCAAAAGCCTGCCATCCATGGATTCTGTCAGTGTTTTGATCTGTTCACCATCAACATTGCGTGCAGCAGCAACCACAGCCTCCCAGACACTGTTCAGAGAGGTGTACTGTTTTCCCTCCTTGTAAATCTCACATTTGATGATGGACCACAGGTTCTCAATGGGGTTCAGATCAGGTGAACAAGGAGGCCATGTCATTAGATTTTCTTCTTTTATACCCTTTCTTGCCAGCCACGCTGTGGAGTACTTGGACGCGTGTGATGGAGCATTGTCCTGCATGAAAATCATGTTTTTCTTGAAGGATGCAGACTTCTTCCTGTACCACTGCTTGAAGAAGGTGTCTTCCAGAAACTGGCAGTAGGACTGGGAGTTGAGCTTGACTCCATCCTCAACCCGAAAAGGCCCCACAAGCTCATCTTTGATGATACCAGCCGAAACCAGTACTCCACCTCCACCTTGCTGGCGTCTGAGTCGGACTGGAGCTCTCTGCCCTTTACCAATGCAGCCACGGGCCCATCCATCTGGCCCATCAAGACTCACTCTCATTTCATCAGTCCATAAAACCTTAGAAAAATCAGTCTTGAGTTATTTCTTGGCCCAGTCTTGACGTTTCAGCTTGTGTGTCTTGTTCAGTGGTGGTCGTCTTTCAGCCTTTCTTACCTTGGCCATGTCTCTGAGTATTGCACACCTTGTGCTTTTGGGCACTCCAGTGATGTTGCAGCTCTGAAATATGGCCAAACTGGTGGCAAGTGGCATCTTGGCAGCTGCACGCTTGACTTTTCTCAGTTCATGGGCAGTTATTTTGCGCCTTGGTTTTTCCACACGCTTCTTGCGACCCTGTTGACTATTTTGAATGAAACGCTTGATTGTTCGATGATCACGCTTCAGAAGCTTTGCAATTTTAAGAGTGCTGCATCCCTCTGCAAGATATCTCACTATTTTTTACTTTTCTGAGCCTGTCAAGTCCTTCTTTTGACCCATTTTGCCAAAGGAAAGGAAGTTGCCTAATAATTATGCACACCTGATATAGGGTGTTGATGTCATTAGACCACACCCCTTCTCATTACAGAGATGCACATCACCTAATATGCTTAATTGGTAGTAGGCTTTCGAGCCTATACAGCTTGGAGTAAGACAACATGCATAAAGAGGATGATGTGGTCAAAATACTAATTTGCCTAATAATTCTGCACTCCCTGTATATATATATATATATATATATATATATATATATATATATATATATATATATTAGAATTTGCCTTATTGTAGATGAAAATAATTTATTTACTAGACAGGGTTTTATACTCCAGATTTATAAGTCAGTCATTAAGTCATTATAGTGAACTCATTCAGAACTGTACAACCTGTTTTTTTGTGATTAAATCCCTGGTAGTTATTAATTAAGCATAGTAAATTGGTAATCCATATTGAGCATTGAACTAGAGTTATTGGTTAATAACAGAAGATTCTGGTATTTTATTGTGGTATTTTAATGCAACTCTGATTTGGGAAATTATTGTGAATAAGGCAATTTGTAAAGGTATATTTTTATGATCATTGTATAGAATATTATAACAGCATAAGGGTGGATCATTTGATACATAATCTGACTTCTATAAATATTATTAAATGTGTTTATAACTTTAACTAATATAAAGAATTTAGGAATAAAATATTGATTTTAATTGTTTCATATATGCATTTTGTTTTTCAAAAGAGCTTTATTAAAACATTTAGTGAACACTTAGCTGGTCAATATGCAATTTGCATATACAGAAATGAGCGCCTGAGATTTAACAAAGATAACATTTTTATATCACATTGGCAACTAGTGGAGCATTGCAATGACTCAATATGTCTTGTACAAGCAAGACAGGGTCCAACTCAGTGCAAAATGTCTATCTATTTCTGGCAGCTCTCTTTAAAGGGACAGTCAAGTATAAATTAAACTTTAATTATTCAGATAGGACTTTTAATTTTAATTGACTTTCCAATTCACTTGTATCATCAAATTTGCTTTTTTCTCTTGGTATTCTTAGTTTAAACTAAACATAGGTAGGCTCATATGCTAATTTCTAAGCCTTTGAGGGCTGCCTCTTATCACATTCTTTTTAAATCTCTTTTCAACACAAAACGACAGAAAGTACATGTG
The DNA here is from genome assembly GCF_027579735.1 of Bombina bombina. Classification (NCBI taxonomy): domain Eukaryota; kingdom Metazoa; phylum Chordata; class Amphibia; order Anura; family Bombinatoridae; genus Bombina; species Bombina bombina. The sequence continues at coordinate 127,267,444 of NC_069502.1, read as the reverse complement.
GGCTATATAGATAACACTGTGTTCAGGCACAGAAAGTTATTTAAGATCTAGTACAATACAATGCTAAATTTAAGACAATAGATAATAAAAAGTCACAGTCATGTGATCAGGGGGATGGAAGAAGGTTCCTAGATAAAAGGTAATCACAAAGGTAAAAAGTACATTAATATAACTATGTTGGTTATGCAAAACTGGGGAATGAGTAATAAAGGGATTATCTATCTTTTATAACAATACCAATTCTATGGTTGACTGTCCCTTTAAATTAGGTCAACATCAGTAACTGGTTTACAATTAACTATAAACAAAAAAACAAGTGAATTTTAGTATAACTACATGTAGCATCTTGCAGAAAATTAACTAAACGTGCATCAGTCACAGGTTTGCTTCAAATAAGTACAGTTGATTTCTTTTTATGCACATATGTGTACCAGAGTGTATATAGGGGTGAATAATAGGTGTATACTAATGCGAGACAATCTATTCCGTGGGGTGTTACGACAGGGAAATATCATGATATAGTTAAATGGGTTCGTATATGCATTTTATTAGGGGGGTTTGTTTTAAAGAATCATTATTAAATAAATTGTATTATAACCCTGCTATATACTGACAACATAGAAGTTTATTATGCAAAAAATACTTGCGCAAACTGATCACATATTCTCAAGTTCACTAATCCGACATGAAAATATAAATATTTTACATTTCAATGTTCTTCACATAGCAGAATATGTTCTATTTATTCTTGAATACATATTTCTACATATATCTGTTGGTATTTTGGAGCAATATATGTCTTTACCTATATATACAGTATCTCACAAAAGTGAGTACACCCCTCACATTTGTATAAATATTTTATTATATCTTTTCATGTGACAACACTGAAGAAATGACACTTTGCTACAATGTAAAGTAGTGAGTGTACAGCCTGTATAACAGTGTAAATTTGCTGTCCCCTCAAAATAACTCACACAGCCATTAATGTCTAAACCATTGGCAACAAAAGTGAGTACACCCCTAAGTGGAAATGTCCAAATTGGGCCCAATTAGCCATTTTCCCTCCCCGGTGTCATGCGACTCGTTAGTGTTACAAGGTCTTAGGTGTGAATGGGGAGCAGGTGTGTTAAATTTGGTGTGCATATATGTATTTATATGGTTATATAACTATATATGTCTGTAAATAAATACATATCTATATATATATATATATATATATATATATATATATATATATATATATATATATATATATATATATATATATATATATATATATATAACAAAATGTAGAAATGGCTGCAGCACTCAAAGTTGAATTTTAAAATTTTATTACAAGCAGTGACATACAGGCGACGTTTCAGGCTTTTGCCCTTTCTCAATCCAAGTGATTAGTGCAACAACAGGTGTGTTACATTAAAATTACTATTGTTCTAATTACTTTTAAAGGCAAAGTGTCCTATTTCAACATTCAATATTTTTTTAAACACATTTTTATCTAAACTTAAGTGCAATTTGTGTAACATATATTCATTTTTAGCTAAATTTCATGTGAATAAGTTACATAACTTGAATTATGTGCAATTATCTGTTAGTGCATAATATAAAACTATAATTTATTTCATTTACACAACAATTTTTAGAAAAAAGAAAAAAATTAATAAAATCTAATCTTACATGACATGTTAGTTTCAAGATGGATGTCAAGGAGAGCAAAAAATATATATGCATACTACTATAGCTACCATTGATTAAGGGTAAAGATGGAAAATAATTACATTTTTCAGAAGATAAATAAAAGGACTATTTTTTAATCTTTATTTAATTATTTTAATGTCCTTAATAAACTTTTATTTTCTGCAATAAATTTCCTTTTCTTTGTGTCCTCAATTCTTATGTGAATCTTGATCTATATTATGGAAATAATTTTTTTTTTCCAAATTATTAACCATAATATTAGAGAAATAGGAACAGATTATAATCTTTATTTAATCCTTTTGGATACATACTATCTAATCTATTTATCCATATTACTTCTCTTTGTTGTAATTTCCTTATCCTATCCTGTCCTCTTCTTTGTATTGGGACTTGTTCCAATATCTGAAATCTTAGTTGATTTACACTATGATTTTTTTCTTTAAAATGTAATGAAACTGGGAGGTCTACTATACCCTTACGTATGGTGTATTTATGTTGGGTAAGTCTGTCCTTGATTTTCTGTGTGGTTTCTCCTATATACCGTATATAAGGCCCAAGGACATTTTAATAAATATATCACAAATTCTGATTGACAGGTGTACATGCCATTAATGTTATACCTTTTTCCTGTATGTGGGTGTATAACTTCACTACCTCTTATTACACTGCTACAATGTGAGCAGTTGTAGCATGGAAATGTACCTTTCTTACTAGATATTAACATTTTCGATTTTCTACTTCCTATGTCTGTTTTAACTAACTGACCTTGTGATTACAACTTAATTGCCAAATCTAATTTTTTACCTCCTACTAATTATCATCCAGTGGAGACTTATATCACACTGGTAAATAAAGATATTTAGAACTTTAAACATGATATTAGGATACACAAAGGGATTTCAATTAAATATAATTTGTCGATTGAAGACAAAAAATCCTTAAGAAATATTGTAAATTTAATCCTAATGTCATTATTAAATGAGCCGATAAGGGTGGGGCAATCGTTATAATGGATAGATGTAAATACATAAATGAGATTAACAACCAATTAGGAGATCTAGAGGTATATGAAAAACTTGATAACAATCCCTTGAAAACCATTCAAAATGAGCTTATAACTACAGGGAGTGCAGAATTATTAGGCAAATGAGTATTTTGACCACATCATCCTCTTTATGCATGTTGTCTTACTCCAAGCTGTATAGGCTCGAAAGCCTACTACCAATTAAGCATATTAGGTGATATGCATCTCTGTAATGAGAAGGGGTGTGGTCTAATGACATCAACACCCTATATCAGGTGTGCATAATTATTAGGCAACTTCCTTTCCTTTGGCAAAATGGGTCAAAAGAAGGACTTGACAGGCTCAGAAAAGTAAAAAATAGTGAGATATCTTGCAGAGGGATGCAGCACTCTTAAAATTGCAAAGCTTCTGAAGCGTGATCATCGAACAATCAAGCGTTTCATTCAAAATAGTCAACAGGGTCGCAAGAAGCGTGTGGAAAAACCAAGGCGCAAAATAACTGCCCATGAACTGAGAAAAGTCAAGCGTGCAGCTGCCAAGATGCCACTTGCCACCAGTTTGGCCATATTTCAGAGCTGCAACATCACTGGAGTGCCCAAAAGCACAAGGTGTGCAATACTCAGAGACATGGCCAAGGTAAGAAAGGCTGAAAGACGACCACCACTGAACAAGACACACAAGCTGAAACATCAAGACTGGGCCAAGAAATATCTCAAGACTGATTTTTCTAAGGTTTTATGGACTGATGAAATGAGAGTGAGTCTTGATGGGCCAGATGGATGGGCCCGTGGCTGGAGTGGTAAAGGGCAGAGAGCTCCAGTCCGACTCAGACGCCAGCAACGTGGAGGTGGAGTACTGGTTTGGGCTGGTATCATCAAAGATGAGCTTGTGGGGCCTTTTCGGGTTGAGGATGGAGTCAAGCTCAACTCCCAGTCCTACTGCCAGTTTCTGGAAGACACCTTCTTCAAGCAGTGGTACAGGAAGAAGTCTGCATCCTTCAAGAAAAATATGATTTTCATGCAGGACAATGCTCCATCACACGCGTCCAAGTACTCCACAGCGTGGCTGGCAAGAAAGGGTATAAAAGAAGAAAATCTAATGACATGGCCTCCTTGTTCACCTGATCTGAACCCCATTGAGAACCTGTGGTCCATCATCAAATGTGAGATTTACAAGGAGGGAAAACAGTACACCTCTCTGAACAGTGTCTGGGAGGCTGTGGTTGCTGCTGCACGCAATGTTGATGGTGAACAGATCAAAACACTGACAGAATCCATGGATGGCAGGCTTTTGAGTGTCCTTGCAAAGAAAGGTGGCTATATTGGTCACTGATTTGTTTTTGTTTTGTTTTTGAATGTCAGAAATGTATATTTGTGAATGTTGATATGTTATATTGGTTTCACTGGTAAAGATAAATAATTGAAATGGGTATATATTTGTTTTTTGTTAAGTTGCCTAATAATTATGCACAGTAATAGTCACCTGCACACACAGATATCCCCCTAAAATAGCTATAACTAAAAACAAACTAAAAACTACTTCCAAAACTATTCAGCTTTGATATTAACCCCTTAATGACCACAGCACTTTTTCATTTTCTGTCCGTTTGGGACCAAGGCTATTTTTACATTTTTGCGGTGTTTGTGTTTAGCTGTAATTTTCCTCTTGCTCATTTACTGTACCCACACATATTATATACCGTTTTTCTCGCCATTAAATGGACTTTCCAAAGATAGCATTATTTTTATCATATCTTATAATTTATTATAAAAAAAATTATAAAATATGAGAAAAAAATGGAAAAAACACACTTTTTCTAACTTTGACCCCCAAAATCTGTTACACATCTACAACCACCAAAAAACACCCATGCTAAATATTTTCTAAATTTTGTCCTGAGTTTAGAAATACCCAATGTTTACATGTTCTTTGCTTTTTTTGCAAGTTATAGGGCCATAAATACAAGTAGCACTTTGCTATTTCCAAACCATTTTATTCAAGATTAGCGCTAGTTACATTGGGACACTGATATCTTTCAGGAATCCCTGAATATCCCTTGACATGTATATATTTTTTTTTAGAAGACATCCCAAAGTATTGATCTAGACCAATTTTGGTATATTTCATGCCACCATTTCACCGCCAAATGCGATCAAATACAAAAAATCGTTCACTTTTTCACAAACTTTCGGTTTCTCACTGAAATTATTTACAAACAGCATGTGCAATTATGGCACAAATGGTTGTAAATTTTTCTCTGGGATCCCCTTTGTTCAGAAATAGCAGACATATATGGCTTTGGCATTGCTTTTTGGTAATTAGAAGGCCGCTAAATGCCGCTGCGCACCACACGTGTATTATGCCCAGCAGTGCAGGGGTTAATTAGGGAGCTTGTAGGGTTAATTTTAGCTTTAGTCTAGTGTAGCAGACAACCCAAAGTATTGATCTAGGCACATTTTGGTATATTTCATGCCACCATTTCACCGCCAAATGCGATCAAATAAAAAAAAAAGTTCCCTTTTTCACAAACTTTTTGTTTCTCACTGAAATTATTTACAAACAGCTTGTGCAATTATGGCATAAATGGTTGTAAATTTTTCTCTGTGATCCCCTTTGTTCAGAAATAGCAGACATATATGGCTTTGGCGTTGCTTTTTGGTACTTAGGCCGCTAAATGCGCATCACACGTATTATGGCTAGCAGTGAAGGGGTTAATTAGGTAGCTTGTAGGGAGCTTGCAGGGTTAATTTTAGCTTTAGTGTAGAGCTTAGCCTCCCACCTGAAACATCAGACCCCCTGATCCCTCCCAAACAGCTCTCTTCCCTCCCCCACCCCACAATTGTCCCCGCCATCTTAAGTACTGGCAGAAACTGCCAGTACTAAAATAAAAGCTATATTTGGGCTTTTTTTTTTTTAAAGAAAAGGCATATTTACATATGCTGCTCTGTAGGACCCCCCTTTAGCCCCCAACCTGACTGATCCCCCACCAAACAGCTCTCTAACTCTCCCCCTCTGTCTTAATAGCCGCCATCTTGGGTACTGGCAGCTGTCTGCCAGTACCCAGTTTAGAATAAAATTGATTATATTTTTTATTTTTCCCCTTTTCTGTAGTGTAGCTCCCTGCCCCACCAAAGACCAACCCCCCACCCCCTCCTAGATACCTTCGATTTATATTTCAAATAAAAATACCCCTTTCTCAAACTTTTATGCACAGTTATATTTTCTGTAGTGTAGCGTTCCCACCCGCTCCCGCCCCGTGCACGCGCCCGCCCGCCGCCCCCCGTGCACGCGCGCGCGTCCGTGCGTGCCCCCATCGGCCCTGCCCCCGATCCCGCCCCCCTCTACATTACCCGGCCCATCGATGGCCGCCCACCCGCCTCCCAAGTCGGCTCCCACCCACCAACGATACCGGCCATCGATGTCCGGTGCAGAGAGGGCCACAGAGTGGCTCTCTCTGCATCGGATGGCCATCTAGAGTTATTGCAGGATGCCTCCATATCGAGGCATCACTGCAATAACCGGAAAGCAGCTGGAAGCGAGCAGGATCGCTTCCAGCTGCTTTCCACACCGAGGACGTGCAGGGTACGTCCTCAGGCGTTAACTGCCTTTTTTTTGAGGACGTACCCTGCACGTCCTCGGTCGTTAAGGGGTTAATGAGTTTTTTGGGTTCATTGAGAACATGGTTGTTGTTCAATAATAAAATTAATCCTCAAAAATACAACTTGCCTAATAATTCTGCACTCCCTGTATTGTTCAAAAGGCCTTTGATAATGAAATTATAGACAATAAGTTAAAGGAGTATCTTATAAAGAAAGAATGCATTACTCCCTTAATATATATACTGCCTAAAATCCATAAATGTGTAATTAACCCTCCGGGCCGCCCGATAGTTGCTAGTATAGACTCTGTCCTGTCAAATGTGGCCACCTTTCTGGATAAGATTTTTAAACCGATAGTTTCTAACCTAATAAATAAATTGAATATGTTAACGTATCAAGCTCATCAAGCTCATCAAAGTCCAATATTAGTGACATTAGATGTAAAGAATCTTTATACTAGTATTCCACATCTAGGGGGTATAAAATCAGTTAAACCTCACAAACTGACTTTATTATTGAATTGCTTACACTAGTATTAAACAATAATTACTTTTTATTTGGTGATGTCTATTACAGACAAAAAAAGAGGCACCGCTATGGGTGCTAATTTGGTGCCACCATACGCAGGCTTATATATGGGTTCATATGAACAGGAGTATGTTTAATCTAAATTGTTCAAAAAACATGCCAGCGTATGGTGGTGCTATATAGACAATGTATTTATGATATGGTTAGGGGACATAGATACCCTTAAGTTATTTCTTTAACAAATTAACTGTAACTCTGCCAATATTGAATTTAAAATGCAATATGATGTTAAACAAATCAATTTTCTTGATGTAACAGTTTATGTTGAAAATGATAGGTTTAAAACAGATCTATTTGTAAAAAAACAGATAAAAATACTCTTCTGTCTTATGACAGTTGTCACCCAGAGAAACAAAATTAATGCTTACCTGATAAATGTATTTCTCTTGTGGTGTATCCAGGCCACGGATTCATCCATTACTTGTGGGATATTCTCCTTCCCAACAGGAAGCTGCAAGAGGATCACCCACAGCAGAGCTGTCTATATAGCTCCTCCCCTAACTGCCACCTCCCAGTCTTTCGACCGAAGACAAGCAAGAGAAAGGAGAAACTATAGGGTGCAGTGGTGACTGTAGTTTAAAAATAAAAAACACCTGCCTTAAAATGACAGGGCGGGCCGTGGACTGGATACACCACAAGAGAAATAAATTTATCAGGTAAGCATAAATTTAGTTTTCTCTTGTAAGGTGTATCCAGTCCACGGATTAATCCATTACTTGTGGACAAGGCAGGCGCTTAAACGGAAGGCACCACTGCCTGTAAGACCTTTCTCCCCAAAATAGCCTCCGAAGAAGCAAAAGTATCAAATTTATAGAATTTAGAAAAAGTATGAAGCGAAGACCAAGTCGCCACCTTACAAATCTGTTCAACAGAAGCCTCATTTTTAAAAGCCCATGTGGAAGCCACCGCTCTAGTGGAATGAGCTGTAATTCTTTCAGGAGGCTGCTGGCCAGCAGTCTCATAAGCTAAGCGGATTATACTTCTTAACCAAAAAGAAAGAGAAGTTGCTGAAGCCTTTTGGCCTTTCCTCTGTCCAGAGTAGACAACAAACAATGCAGATGTTTGACGAAAATCTTTAGTAGCTTGTAAATAAAACTTTAAAGCACGAACCACGTCAAGATTGTGTAATAGACGTTCCTTCTTTGAAGAAGGATTAGGACACAGTGACAGAACAACAATCTCCTGATTGATATCCTTATTAGATACCACCTTAGGAAGAATCAGAATCAGGTTGAAGTATCTTCTGAAAAATCACCCACAGATTGAAGCTCCCCTGCTTCAGCTTCAGTACATTGTGAGGGTGTATCAGACATAGCCACTAAAGCGTCAGAGAGCTCTGTATTTATTCTAGTCCAAGAGCTGTCTCGCTTTCCTTGCAATCCTGGCAGTTTAGATAATACCTCTGTAAGGGTATGATTCATAACTGCCGCCATATCTTGTAATGTATATGCAATGGGCGCGCTAGATGTACTTGGTGTCCCCTGAGCGGGAGTTATAGGTTCTGACACGTGGGGAGAGTTAGACGGCATAACTTCCTCCTTGTCAATTTCTTCTGGTGATACATTTTTTAAAGCCAGAATATGGTCTTTGTAATCTATAGAAAAATCAGTGCATTTGGTACACATTCTAAGAGGGGGTTCCACAATGGCTTCTAAACACAATGAACAATGAGTTTCCTCTATGTCAGACATGTTTAAACAGACTAGTAATGAGACCAGCAAGCTTGGAAAACACTTTAATAACTGTGAACAAGCAAAAAATAAAAACGGTACTGTGCCTTTAACCTCTTAAGGACATAAGACGGAATTTTTCCGTCATAAAACAATTGAGCAAACTAAAAGCTGTGTCCTTAAAGGGTTAAGAGAAAAAAACAATCACATAAACTGCAAAACAGTGAAAAAAGCAGTAAATTCTACGAAATTTTTACAGTGTGTATAATAGACTGAAATAGCATTGCACCCACTTGAAAATGGATGATTAACCCCTTAGTTTCAAAACCGGATCAAAAAAACGATATAGCCGTTTTTAAACAGTCACAACCAACTGCCACAGCTCTACTGTGGCTCCTACCTGCCCATACAACTATTTTGGATCTCTAGGCAAAATCTAGTCAGCCATGTGGAAAAACTGGGCCGCAGAATAAAGTTTTATCACCATTTGTAGTAAATGTTTATATACATCAAGCAAACGTTATATCTATTAAGTAATGAGAGTAAATAACAAACATATTACCCTTTACAGCAAGCATGATACCAGTCGTTATTAAATCACTGTAATCAGGCTTACCTTAAATAAATCAGGTACTGTCAGCATTTTCTAGCTTATCATCTCTCTAGAAAAATTAAAACTGCACATACCACAGAGCAGGAAACCCTGCACGCTATTCCCCCAGCTGAAGTTACCCATCTCTTCAGTTATGTGTGAGAACAGCAGTGGATCTTAGTTACAAACTGCTAAGATCATCAAAAAACTTCAGGCAGACTCTTCTTCACCTTTCTGCCTGAAGCCAAAATAGTACAACTCCGGTACCATTTGAAAATAATAAACTTTTGATTGAAGATAAACTACATTAATTCACCACATCTCTCTAGCTACTTCCCTTGTCGAGAGCTGCAAGAGAATGACTGGGAGGTGGCAGTTAGGGGAGGAGCTATATAGACAGCTCTGCTGTGGGTGATCCTCTTGCAGCTTCCTGTTGGGAAGGAGAATATCCCACAAGTAATGGATGAATCCGTGGACTGGATACACCTTACAAGAGAAATACTATAAAATCTTTACCCAAGTCTCAATACACAAGAGTAAAACGTATTGTCAGTGATGAGAAATCCTGTGAAAACAGGTTACAAGAAATGGGTCAAAAATTTATACAAAGGGGTTACCCTAAAGAAATTTTAAAGAACGAGTTAAATAAAGTAAAATTGATTTCACAAATAACAGGAATAGTCAAAAACATTGGCACATTTTAAAAAGTAGTTATAAAGAAATCAAAGAATTTCAATCTCTACCACTATTATCATATAAAAGTCCAAGGAACTTACAAGATCAGTTAGTTAAAACAGACATAGGAAGTAGAAAATCGAAAATGTTAATATCTAGTAAGAAAGGTACATTTCCATGCTACAACTGCTCACATTGTAGCAGTGTAATAAGAGGTAGTGAAGTTATACACCCACATACAGGAAAAAGGTATAACATTAATGGCATGTACACCTGTCAATCAGAATTTGTGATATATTTATTAAAATGTCCTTGGGCCTTATATACGGTATATAGGAGAAACCACACAGAAAATCAAGGACAGACTTACCCAACATAAATACACCATACGTAAGGGTATAGTAGACCTCCCAGTTTCATTACATTTTAAAGAAAAAAATCATAGTGTAAATCAACTAAGATTTCAGATATTGGAACAAGTCCCAATACAAAGAAGAGGACAGGATAGGATAAGGAAATTACAACAAAGAGAAGTAATATGGATAAATAGATTAGATAGTATGTATCCAAAAGGATTAAATAAAGATTATAATCTGTTCCTATTTCTCTAATATTATGGTTAATAATTTGGAAAAAAAAAATTATTTCCATAATATAGATCAAGATTCACATAAGAATTGAGGACACAAAGAAAAGGAAATTTATTGCAGAAAATAAAAGTTTATTAAGGACATTAAAATAATTAAATAAAGATTAAAAAATAGTCCTTTTATTTATCTTCTGAAAAATGTAATTATTTTCCATCTTTACCCTTAATCAATGGTAGCTATAGTAGTATGTATATATATTTTTTGCTCTCCTCGACATCCATCTTGAAACTAACATGTCATGTAAGATTAGATTTTATTAATTTTTTTCTTTTTTCTAAAAATTGTTGTGTAAATGAAATAAATTATAGTTTGATATTCTGCACTAACAGAAAATTGCACATAATTCAAGTTATGTAACTTATTCACATGAAATTTAACTAAAAATGAATATATGTTACACAAATTGCACTTAAGTTTAGATAAAAATGTGTTTAAAAAAATATTGAATGTTGAAATAGGACACTTTGCCTTTAAAAGTAATTAGAACAATTGTAATTAGAACAATAGTAATTTGAATGTAACACACCTGTTGTTGGTCACATGCACAGCCTATAAAAGTTCGTTTTGAATTTAAAAAAATTGACCTTGGTCACCAGAGGGCGCTCTTGCATAAAAAACAATAAATATTACACAGATAAAGAGAACGAATGGACACAAAGTATCTATGAGGATGATAATATATCTCGAAGTGATAATGTTGAACAATCAACATAAAAATAATAATGATAATAAAAATAATAATGAAAAGTGGAACCTCATTAATTGATAATCGATTCGGCTTCCATATAAAGATTTCAGACAATGTCCTATGTGAAAGTTCTTTTGGAAATTGACAGTCCAAATGGGTCCCGAGATAATTCACAGAAGGAGATCCATCTCATCCGGCTGCACTCTCCAGACAAATCCCAACAACGGAATAGGAGCTTCTGAAAATATACACAAAAGAGAGGCGCACAAATGTGTGTATCGGAATGATAGATGTCAGCAACACTACTGATATTTTGTACACAGGGTACTCACACTTTGACGAAGCACACCAGTGTGCTTGTGGAAGCAGGCTGGCACTCAGAGCTGACCAGTTGGCTCTCTCTGGATCTCTTCGACATGCAGCGGCCCTCCAGGGGATCAACTGTTTGGTAGTGGTTTGCTTGTATTAAATCTACAGGCTCAAGTTTTGCTTAAAACAAACTTAAAACTTTTATTGCATAATTTTACAAGCAAAATAGTTGTACAGGTTTAAAATTGCTACGCGTTTCTCGGCTCTCCCGGCCGTTTCATCAGGCATATTAAAATACATTTAAAACTGGCTTTATATTACCGCCACTACCAAACAATTGTAAGAACACACCCCTAGCTCAGGTGGTGTGTTAATAGACCAATCACATAGTTTCATTTCGGATGGGTAAGTACACACCTCTGTTAATTACGTATGTTAAACATTACAATGACCAATGTCTGTTTATACCAAAACGTTCTCCTATACTCAAACAGGGCCTATACATTATTGATAACATGATGGTGATATTACGTATTGATAACACAGCGTAATCACCTGTATCAAAAGAACTCCTAAATGTAACTACAAGGATGTGGTAATAGACCAATCACATGACCATATTTCAATGGAATGAGAACCCACCTCCATTTGTTCCGCATGTGAGACATTATTATGACACAGATCTGTCTATACCAATAGCATTATTATATCAAATCAGGGGGTGTGTGATATAAGTGCCATGATGTTCATTTTGTTAAATGGACACATAGGGCTCCATGTACTAAGCAGTCAGCGAGCTACCCGCAACAAATCTCGCGCCCAAACTCGCAAACTGATATGTACAAAGCCGTCAATTATGTAAAAACTCGCATCTTTAAAATTGCGAGCGTACTTATCCGCCATACCTCGCTACCTCTCCATTTTTTACTGTAATTAGACACATTTGACCACCAACTTGCCAAAAACGAATGTACTAAAAAATCTATTTGTCCGCTCGCGTCAATTTCCGCTCCCACCTCGTTATTTTTGCCTCGCCACCTTTTAGGTGGCGGGCAAGGTACAAAACAATAGGAAAGTCACTCTAGACGCCAGTCTAGACATATATAAAAGGCAGTAATATCAGCATTGTACTTACATTGTTCATTTCAGCAGCTATGGAGAGAATTCTGTTTTTGTTTATTCTCCGTTTGATGCGAATCCGGGCTAGAAGACAGAATACTGGAAATGTAGCTAATCGATTGGTTAGAAGAAGGAGAGTTCGAGTCCCCCGTGTATTCCTTCCACGGGTTGGTTTGCACGGCCTTTCTGACCGAGAGATCATACAAAGATTCCGGCTTGATCGTGAATCGATATTACACCTGTATCGAGAGATTGAAGATCATTTGGAGCCGATGACTGCTCGTTCACAAGCTATTCCGGGACTTCTCAAACTATTAGCGGCATTGCATTTTTTTGCAACAGGCTCCTTTCAGGCAGTTTCTAGCGTCATTATTGGAATGAGTCAATCTGCTTTTTCACGCCACTTATCCAAAGTAATAGGGGCTATGATGGTTATTTTTCATCGATATGTTTGTTTGCCATCTACCCCTGAAGAATGGCAATCTATCAAGTCAAATTTCTATAGGATGGCTGGGATGCCCAATGTCCTAGGTGCCATAGACTGTACCCATGTTGCTGTAAGACCACTTCAAGCTCGTGAGGAGATCTATAGGAATCGAAAGCATTTCCATTCCTTGAATGTCCAGATGGTCTGTGACCCCCACATGAGGATTATCAGTGTCCGTTCTAACTTTCCTGGCTCCTGTCATGATTCTTACATCTTAAGGCAGACTGGGTTATACCGGAAGTTCGAGGAGGGAAATATGCCTGACGGATGGCTTCTAGGTAAGCATAACTGGCGTCTAATATGTCTCTCATTTCAATGTACCAAAATTGCGCCCAATTTGTCGACTGTAATCTGTATAGTTTAATTGTATTGTATAGTTCTGAATCTTTATAATTATTCTTATATTAATATTTATATTTATTATATCTTCTATTAGGAGATGGAGGGTACTCATGTACAGAATGGCTGTTGACTCCCTATAACAACCCACAGACCAGAAGTCAAGTACGTTTCAATGAAGCTCACCGATCTACCAGGGGGATTATTGAGAGGACTTTCGGTCTTTTGAAAATGCGGTTTCGATGTCTTGATCGTTCTGGTGGTGCTATGCAGTATGCACCAGAGAAAGTTGCCAAAATTATATTGGTTTGCTGCATACTGCACAATATTGCAATTAAAAGAGGCTGTCCATTAGAAGATGAAGATCCAATAGATACTGATGATTTACCAGAAGAAATATGTGTCGAACAAGCTAATAGGCGTGGAAATGCAACAAGGGACATGGTTTCAGAACAATATTTTGTGTTTGAGGATTAAAGTTTCAGTTGATCAATAAAAAACTTTCTTTATTAACTTGTCTCCATTTTTTTTTAAGAGTTAAGGTTATTAAAAATCACTCATGATAAACAGTTAAATACATAACAGTTGTTGATCTTCAATTATCAAAGGTTTCAAATAAATAAAGTTTATGATCAAAGTTATTACAGACAATATATTATAGGTAATACATTGTCTTTGTGACATCACACTAGTGTCTACAGCTGCTCTCACTCTTTTACATATGTGATTATTGTAATGTAATCCCTCCATAGCTGATGCTAATTCATTGTATTGTGTCATTGAATTGTAGCTGTAACAAGCGACAGTATATTCAACAGTGCTTTATGTTATCAGATTGGATTTTTGAGTTAAAAAAGACTTGCTAATTTTATTTGTTTTATTCTAACCTCTATTTTTAACAGCTACTAGGTTTTCCCATATTCAAATAAATACCTTAAGGGCTTACTCTTAGCACTTATTTTCTTAACCTTTATAATATATTTTTGCATTCAAGATTTGTTAAAAGAATAGTGGCATATAGAAAATAATGGCAAAATAAATTATTTTATTACAAAATTATAATCTTTAAACATTATATATTAACAATTGTAAACCAAAGTAACTTGTTATACATATAAACACATCTGAAAAAAAAGGAAATGTTTAGAAACCAAATAACAATTGTAAACCAAAATAAATTCTAATACATATAAACACATATGAAACAAAGAAAATGTTTAGAAACAAAATAACAATTGTAAACCAAACAACATTTTAATACATATAAACACATCTTAAAAAAATTAAATGTTTAGAAACAAAATAAAAATTGTAAACCAAATTAAATTTTAATACATAAAAACCCATCTGAAACAAATAAAAAAATGTTTAGAAACAATAACTATTGTAAACCAAAGTATAAATGTTAATACATACACATCTGAAACAAATAAAATGTTTAGAAACAAAATAACAATTGTAAAACAAAGTAAATTTTAATACATATCAACACATTTGAAACAAAGAAAATGTATATGAAACAAATATCATTTGTAATAACTATAAACATCGATATTTACAAACCTTCATAAAATACATTACTATACATATACATTATATTTGTCTCTATTTTTCGGGGATACATATCTGGATCAATGCGCTAATGATTGACATAACGATTAATCACGTCATCGTCAAACATGTCGCGTCCTGAACCTTTTGGTGCTGGAGAATTGGTGATATTAGTTTATGCCATGGATAAATATTTCCCTAAACGGATTGGTGGTGTGAGGGGAGTGAGACAGGAATGCCGAGACAAAATTATATACGAGATGCTGAGAAGAATGCATCGTATTTCAAAAATTAAAAGAACAAGACGACAGTGTCTTAGAAAATATAGTGATTTGAAGAGAAGAGAACCGAAGTACTATAAATCGATTCGAAGATTGATAAGGACATGTAAGTTTCAAAATTATATATGAAATAATTTTTAATAATATAAAAAAAGGGTTTATTTTTGAACTGCGTCATCATTGACGAATCCAGGAAAATAATATTTCCTGACTGTTACTTTGACTATATTAGTATATACAATTGCAAAAAGTTACAAACGTTAGCATGCAGAACTGAGTTAGTAGATTAAAATTTAACTATATAACTATATACACTTAAAAGGTTAGAAAACTTAGCATACAAAAATGAGTTAGTAGAGTAAAATATAACTATATTAGTATATAACATTGAAACATGCAGAACTGAGTTAGTAGAATAAAATATAAATATATTACTATATAACATTGAAACATGTTAGAAAAGTAAGCATGCAGCATAATTATTTCAATTTTTTTTATTAAATTTTTTTCTTATATATATGTTTATAGATATGAGAAGTAGGAGAATGAAGTGTGCACACCCACCACGCTACTTAAGGTCAATGTTGGTGCAAACACCCAGAAGTGAAGCTCTTTCTCCACCTTTGCCAATAACACTATTGGATATTGAATTATCTCCAAATCCATATGCAATTTGTCATAAAGAGACACAGACAGGTAATGACTTATTATTTAAATTTTAAATCATATATTTTAGGTTTTGGCTAAAAAAGTTTTAGCATGCAATATTAATCAAGTTGCTAATTTACTTCTATTATCATTTTTTTCCTCATTTACTTTCTATTTTTATTTGAAAAAGAGGGCATCTAAGCTAAGGAGCCAGCCAATTTTTGGTTGAGCACCATGGACAGCACTCTTTGATTGGTTCTGTCCAATTATCAAGTACAACACAGTTGGTTCACCAAAAATGGGCTGGCATCTAAACTTAGATTCTTGCTTTTCAAATAAAGATACAAAAAGAATGAAGTAAAATATAAAGTTTATTTAAATTGCATGCACTATCTGAATCATGAAACTTAGAAATTGGTTTCTATGTCACTTGTAATGATTATTATTATTATTGTTTTAAATAATATATACAAGGTTTTTGATTTAATAGTTTTCTATCTTTGTAATTTCGTTCATAGATATTACCATGGAAGAAATGGAAACTAGTATGGAAATGGAAGAATTTCAAAATCCAGATAGTGTGACAATATTTGAAGCATTAACTTCAGATGATACTCAACCAAGGATAGAAGTTTTACCAACAATGATGGTAGATAAAGGTATGTTTCATACTCAGTAATCTTAAATCTAAGAAAATACAAGTTTTAACTAATACATATATTGTATATTTCAAATAGGAGTTGGCTCAGATGAAAGCTTTAAAGGAGTGGACATAAGTGTAGAAGCTAATATAGTAGATAACGTAGATAACAGCACATCAGGAGGTAATATTTGTGATGAAAAACCCTATCATACATTGAATATGTATATGACAATTGAATTAAATTTTGCTTTTCATTTATTTTTCTACAGATTTATCTTCAACATCAACTATTGAGACTGCAGACAAAAGTACTCAGAGTTGTCTAGAAGATCATGTCAAACAAAAAATTTCTAAAATTAGGGCAACTTTGGCAATGTTAATGGAGCAAGTAGATTTTTTATACCGTAAATATGTAATTTGATTTCATTTTTTGTTTTGTCATGATTAATAACTGAGAAAAAGTTTTGTGTTGAAGAATCAAAAGTGAGTTTGAATTTATGTAAATAAACTTTTTTTTTGGCCATAAAAAAATTTGTCTTTATTAAATAATAACATTTTAAACTTAAAGGGACACTGTATCCAAATTTTATCTTTTGTGATTCAGATAGAGCATGCAATTTTAAGCAACTTTCAAATGTACTCCTATGATCAAATTTGCATGCTCTATCTGAATCACAAAAGAAAAAATTTGAGTACAGTGTCCCTTAAAAATACACAAACAATAACTTTGTACACAATATACAGAGTAAAAAAATTAACAGTGACTAACATTTTAAACTTAAAGGGACACTGTATCAAAATTTTATCTTTTGTGATTCAGATAGAGCATGCAATTTTAAGCAACTTTCAAATGTACTCCTATGATCAAATTTGCATGCTCAATCTGAATCACAAAAGAAAAAATTTGAGTACAGTGTCCCTTAAAAATACACAAACAATAACTTTGTACACAATATACAGAGTAAAAAAATTAACAGTGACTAACATTTTAAACTTAAAGGGACACTGTATCCAAATTTTATCTTTTGTGATTCAGATAGAGCATGCAATTTTAAGCAACTTTCAAATGTACTCCTATGATCAAATTTGCATGCTCTATCTGAATCACAAAAGAAAAAATTTGAGTACAGTGTCCCTTAAAAATACACAAACAATAACTTTGTACACAATATACAGAGTAAAAAAATTAACAGTGACTAGATAATAAAAAATGTTCACTCCAGACGTTGCCTCTTTGGGTCTGTTGTCGCCTCCCTTTCACTGACAATAGCCAACAGAGATTGTAATGTCCTTTCGCTGATGCTCAAAGCTCTGTTAATTTGATGGTTTTTCTCTTCATCCATCTGCCTCTGCCACTGGAACATCTCTCTTTGCAGCTGTAATTTCTGCATCTCTATCTCATTCCTTTGCCTTTCGATTTCCACATTTTTTTCTGACAGAGCAGCCCAGCGTTCAATATTAGTGTTAATAATATTCAGCATTTCTCTGTGGTCCTCTCTGTATTGCCTTGCCAGTGTCAACATTTCCCTCAATGCAACATCGCCAAATTGTCCTTCTGCCGGTGTATTGTCAATATTTACACCACCTGTTTGCAGTTCAATTGGTGGTGCCTGTGTTTCAACAGGTTCCTCAATGTTTTCTGGTGTGTGAATTTCATCCGGTTGCGCATCTCCAAAATCTTCAAGAATATCCGGAGTCTCACTTCCATCATGCCCTCCTGGTGGTTCATCTTGAATGGGATTTTCCACTATCGGCATGAGATTGATAGTGATCTCCCTTGATGAGTTTTCTTCTTCTAGATCAAGACATAACAAATTGTTATTAAATAAAAATAAAATGTTATAAAAACACTTGCAGAAATAGAATAGAAGGAGAGAGCAGATACAACCGTCATACACCAATTTAAGTTATATTATATATATATATACATATGTGATACATACCATCAAATAATGGAGATGAATGTCCAGTCAATCTCTGGAAAAGACGTCCCAAATCACCTATAAAAAAATAAATAACATAAAAATAAATAAATAAAATGCTTTTTTGTCAATGTAACGATATATTCGAAATTATTAATGGAAATGTATTTTGCAATTAACTGGACACTGAAGCAAAAATAATCTTTTTGAGAATAAGATATATTGCATGGAATTTCTATCAGCTTTCTTATGTAGTTCTATGATCAATTCTCAAAAAGAAAATAATGATAAATTTTAAAAAAAATTGAAAGTTGATTAAAATAGCATGCATGCTCTACAATAATCCTCATTTAAAAAAATATGTACAAGATCTCGAAATAGAATATGTCAATAATGACATTTGACATTTAAAAAAAAAATTACAAAAAAAAAATTGAGAGATAAAAGAGATAAAACACACAACATTGAAATTATTCATTTGTAAAGTACTTACCAGTTGCTCTACCAACACCAGTTTGTGGAGTGCTGGTCCTTAGATCCGGAAGTGTGTCCGCCGAGGAAGTTGTGTGTGTAACATTAGATGATGAGCGTATAAATTGTCCATGTGTAAAACTGTCCGAAGGTCTTGAAACAGCTGCACCGGGTGGTCTCGAAACCGCAGAAGAAGAAGTAGAACAAGTGGGCACCTCGTTACTCCTCACAGGCTCTGCTGTTGTTGGCATTGCTTAAAAAAAAAAAAATTAAAAAAAAAATTAGGTTTATTTTTATTTATATTTGAAAATGAAAGTTAAAACTGTTAATAATAATAATTACAGCAGTGAATGCAGGCTCAATCATTAAAGGGACATGCCAACCACCTTTTTTTATGATTTGGAAAGAGAATGCAGTTATAAACATCTTTATAATTTACTTATATTATCTAATTTGTTTTATTCTATAGATATTCTTTGTTGAAAAGCATTTGATTGATGCACAAAGAAGCCTCGTGTGATTGGCTCAACATGTGTATTTATTTTTCTTCAACTAAGAATATCTAGAAAATTGAAGTAATATGTTGTTTAAATTTCAATTCTCTATCCGAATCATTATTAAAAGATTTTGGGTTTAGTGGCCCTTTAAAGGGACATGAAAAAAAATAATTACCTTTACAAATTGCATAAGAAAATGCATTTTTAAAAATATTTAAATGTATTATGTTTTTGCATTCATTGGATTTTTATACTTTGAGGAAAAGCAAATCTATACAGGCACAGTAAATGATCATTGGTTGATGCACATAGATGGTTCATGTGACTGCGTCAACTATGTGCATAGCTATATCTGAAAAATGTATGTTTATAAAGCGGAGAACAATTTTGAAAGATGCTAACAATAATATTCTATAGTGAAATAACGCAACATGGAAGTCAATAGATCAGAAATTTAAGAAGGCATGTGATCTGGGGTTAGTCTCATGATTAATGTCGGACATACAATATTATTTTAATAGTTTCAAATTACATTATTTCTATTGTCATTATCTCTTTAAGGTTTCTATGCAATACTGGTTTGAAAATAAACACATGGGTGTTATCTTTAGGGATCACTATAGTAATAATCAACAAATCTTTAGTTCCGTTAGACCATTAAAAAAAAGGCAGTATAACAATACTATTATTGTACAATCCCTTATACATATATGAGACATAAATGATTACAGTATTTGGGGCCTAAATGGCTTGTACAATCCCTTATACATATATGCGAGATAAATTATTACAGTATTTCGGGCCTAAATGGCTTGTACAATCCCTTATACATATATGCGAGATAAATTATTACAGTATTTGGGGCCTAAATGGCTTGTACAATCCCTTATACATATATGCGACATAAATGATTACAGTATTTGGGGCCTAGATGGCATATAGGATACTGAAGCGTAAGAAGTCATATAATGTTATTTTAAAGAAATATATATTGGAGACAATAACCTATCATAACTTTAAAAAGAACATTTACGTCAACTATGTTGTACATTTACCTCTTAAATCACTGTCACAATCATCCGTTATGCCAGTGATGATCTCCGGTCCCAGACGCTGAACAAGCTTCTGCTCATAGTCATTGAGGTCTGCCACATATGCTGGTCCACCTCCGGTAGCACGTGCCGAATTTTTCTCTCTGGCCAATTTAGCTTTGGCGAAGCGTTTAATGTCGTTGTAACGCTTCTTCAGCTGATCGACATCCTTTTTTCCTGGACCCTGGGCACTAACAGCGTCGCTGATCCTTTGCCAGATCTGCTTCCTTCTAGAAAAATTTGTCTGTTTGACACGACATCCAAACAAATAATCATAAGAGTCAATAATCATATCAATCAAAACGACGTTTTGCTGATGAGAAAAGTGAGGATTCTTGGATTTTGAAGCGGTTTCAGATCCAGATGAAGCCATATCGAAATAGTAAATAAAGATCTCAAAAACGAGCGCTCTGTAATTACTCTCCAAAAATTTTGGAACAATAATAAAGTTGTTTAGAAAACTTGTCCATTTATAGGAGCAAAATTCTATTCCCGCTTCTACTATGACGTTCATGACACCTTACATGTCACGTGTTAACAATTGGCCAGACAATTGAACTGAAAGTTAAGTACATCAGCTTATTCGCGGCGAGCGAGGCGTCAAATTTATCAATATTCCGCCACTGCTCGCGGCGGGCTAGAGGTGTCTATTTGTTGTGGGATTATTAGTACATAGCTACAGCGGACACCATTTCGCCCGCGGCGAGTAACGGCGAGTTTAGCCGCGACTAAAATGACGGATGAATTGACGGCTTAGTACATGGAGCCCATAAAGTTAGGCCCGATGTTAACGGTACTTCTACAAAAGAAGTTGGATACAATGATAGCACCTTCTAAGTCTCTTAACACATTGTAGCAAACATAGATGCGAGTGCTGATTTTTATAAAGACCGCATATATCCTTTGATGTATAACAATATAGAGGCAACATAAATATCATTATACATATAATCGTATATTCTCTACCTCGATAAGGTTGCATAACCAACAATTATAAAATGTCTAGTGACAAATATATTAGTGACAGGTTATCCTGTATAACCTGATAATAGTGTCTTTACCTAATAATGTGTATTTATATAATGGTGACACATGAATGCTTAGTGTACTAGCGTGATTATTGATAGTGTATCAGCATAAAGTGTTACTATAAAGTGATACTAGAATGTATCGCTGTAACAGTTCAAAATAAATAATAATACTAATACAACCGTTACAGGTGGACAGCTACTGCAATCCTTTATTTACAGTACCTGATGCAAGAGTGTGTGTGATATAGTGATTGAGAATTCTACTATGTGACTAAACAATAACTAAATCTAAATGATGTGACAAAACCATATAATTGCTCTATAAATGAACAAATGAATTACCTTAAGATAATCTGTAATATTATAAATGATGGAAATAGTGAAACTAAAGTGTAGCCATTTATAATGGCACGTGACCCTATATTCTGGTATGGGAATATCAATTGGGGAATATTCACTCCAAATGCCTGACCCCTGTATCCTGCACTCCTTAGTGTCACATGAATGATGGATATGGATGCTACATTAATATTGAGTCAAACTAACCAAATAAAAAAAAAATATATATATATATATATATATGGTATTAATATGGAAATATCAGATACCATAAATATCAACTATTGGACAGTTGCCAAACTGAATATGTACATATGTTGTTATGTTATCAACCGTTCAAACCAGTCTTGTCATTCAAGGGATATCCTAAAAAGCAGCGGCATCTACTACCTCATTGAGGCCATTGGGAAACAGGGAACGAAATCTATATATCCAAAAAGTTTCCCTTTGGCAGAGTTTTGTGAACCTATTGTATCTGTTAGATTCGGGGATACTTTCGAGGGGTGTGATAGTAAAAGGGCAAACTTCTCCATTGTGTTCATAAACACAGTGTCTAGATACACTGTGTTTCATGGATTTGTTTTTGATGTTACTACTATGCTCGCTCCATCTGGTGCGAACATTTCGAATAGTGCGCTCCAAGTACTGCAGTCCACATTTGCATGATAGCACATAGATGACATATGAGGAGCTGCACGTCAAGCGATCTTTAATGGGAAAAATTTCCCCTGTGATGTATGACTTGATTGTTTTTGTCCGATGTGTAATACGTTTGCACATATGGCATCTAGCTTTGCCACATTTAAATACCCCCCTTTGACCTGTTGGATTTCTTTGTGTTGTTTTCCTAATAGATTTCTTAGAAATTACCACTTTGCTGGGAGCTAGGGATTGTTTAATCGTGGGTCCTCTCTTTCTAGATAATGTTAGGTGTATCATCTAAATTCTTCTTTAAAATTGGGTCTTTTAACAATATGGGCCAATGTTTTTGTAGCACTTTTTTTTATATATGTAGCATTCGAGTTGTATTGAGTTACAAAGCAGGGTTGTTGTAATTTATCAATGGAATCATTGATTTTAGCAGTTTTTTTCTTTGTTTGGAGAATTGTGGATCTATCCAATTTACATGCTTTCTCATATCCACTCATAATGATGTCTCTAGGGTAACCTTTTTCCTCAAATCTTTGGATTAAGATATTAGATTGCTCATGGAATCTCTCTATTGAGTTACAGTTCCTTCTTATTCTGCAGAATTAACTGTATGGTATATTATTTTTCCATTGATAATGATGATTACTAGTGTAATGGAGGAAATTATTACAGTCTACAGTTTTAAAGTATGTAGATGTAGCTATATTCTGTTCAGTATCCCATGTAAGTGTCAAATCTAAAAATTCTATAGATTCGGACTGAATATTGGAGGTAAATTGGATACCCATAGAGTTATTATTGAGATCCATACAAAATAACTTAGCCTCCTCCACTGACCCTTTGAAAATAAAATAAAATCATCTATGTAGCGGCCATAGAACACCAGGTTCGCCCTCCAGTTTGAGTTGTATATATATTTCTCCTCAAAATATCTCATAAAGAGATTTGCAAAACTGGGGGCAAACCTGGTGCCCATGGCCGTACCCTTCACCTGCAAATAAAAATTATCCAAAAATTGAAAATAATTGTGTTTGAGTATAAATTCAATCAATGTCAGGATGTATTCTTTTTGGATACTAGGCATGTAAATATCAAAATCCAAATAATGTTTAGTGGTTAATAATCCTAATTCATGGGATATGTTCGAATAGAGTGCGCTAACATCGGCTGTGACCCATATTGTATTATTCCCTTGTTTAAAATCCTTAATTTTGTACAGTAAATCCGTGGTGTCACGAATAAATGAGGGCAGATTTTGAACATACTTTTGAAGATAACTATCGATATATTGAGATAGCCTATCTGTCAGACTGTTAATACCCGCAATAATAGGACGGCCAGGTGGCTTTAGTCGATCCTTATGGATCTTTGGAAAGTGGTAATAGTAAGGAGTTGACGGATGTATAGGGGTTAAGAATTTCCGTTCTTTTACATTTAATATACCCTTACTGCCACCATCCTCTAAGATATACATCAATATTTTAAAAAATGCAGATGTAGGATCAGTGTCCAATTTCCTATAATATTCAACATTAAGAAGGATGTTATGTGCCTCACTAACATATTCTTTATAATCTTGTAGAACAATCCCACCCCCCTTGTCCGCCTGCCTAATTACCAGGGTGGGATCATTGGGATCATTGGCCAAAGATTTAAGAGCTCTTTCCTCATTAGGCCATAATCTTTTTTGTGTATTCAATTTACTAGGCAATTTATTGAAATCTTCCATTACTAGTTGTTGAAAAAGATCTATGTATGTGACGTCTTCCTTGGGAGGATTAAAATTAGATGGTAATGATAGTGCAGTATGTATATAACCCTCGAACAGATCTTCAGTTATTAGATCAGGTTCAGCATAAATGGTATGTGCCTGACTGTTCATGGAATTAGTAAAAATAGGAAAACCTTCCACATTTCTTTTTTTGAGATTCTTTATAGAAAAATATCTTTGCAAAGATAACTTCCTGGTGTATTTATTCAAATCCACAAATAAATCAAAAAGTTTGTGGGGGTTAGGTGGGCAATAAGACAAACCCCTTCCTAAGATTCTCACTTCATCGTTAGTTAACTCATGTGAGGATAGGTTAAATATGCCTTTAGCTAATTTTTGTAATTGCTTTTTTTGTGTGGTGTGGCCTCTCCCTCGTCTTCCCCGTTTGGATAAGGTCTTTTCTTTTTTTGTTGTTGTTGTGAAGTTTGATGCTGTTGTTGTGTTTGTGTCTTGGGTGGACCTGTGAATTATGCACTAATCACTTGGCTTGAGAAAGGGCAAAAGCCCGAAACGTCGCCTGTATCACTGCTTGTAATAAAATTTTAAAATTCAACTTGGAGTGCTGCAGCCATTTCTACATTTTGTTATTAGTACCTGTTTAAGGTGAAACAGAGGCAGCTTGCACCCAGAAAAAAATAAGCTGAATTGGTGCTGGACTTTACCTTCTTTATATATATATATATATATATATATATATATATATATATATATATATATACACACACACACATACGGTACATACATACACGTGTTTAGAACCCAAGACCTGATAGCTTTCACCCTTTATAACTTTTTTGTGCAATATTTGTTTTTAATAAATTTTATCTGTACTTTTTTTTTTCAAAGAAGCTTTATTGAAGTATAAATATACATATGTAAGAAAATTGTACAACATACAGAAGATATGCAAATAAAGATCTCTTCACAACAGTGGTAAAATAAGTCATACACTTCATCTTGATATATACTCACGCCCCCAGACAAGTACTGAGAGTGAAAGTTTACACTCTTTACAGTTTGAAGATAATTATAGAGTAATATAATATTTAGAATATGTGAGGGAAAAGGGAGAGCAGGGACTGAAGAATAAGTAGAAAGGGGATAGAAGGAACTAGATAAGAGAGAGCGAAAGGTAGAGAGGAGAGGGAAAAAAGGGGGGTAGGGGGGTCTATGAACACACCAGAGGTCACATATCGCATAATAATATTTATATTGTACCATGCCAAATCGCTAACATGAGCTCATACTTGTCTAAGTTGTGATTTTTAAGATAATAATATCTCTCCAAAAGTAATATATCCTCCACCTGTGAGTACCATTCCCCCAAAGTGGGGGGGGCTTTGCGTTTTCCACTTTTTTGGAATTAGTTTCTTAGCACTAGTGATCATAATTAACAACAGGGCTAGATGCACCTGACTTTGTGTTTTGGGCAATGCCAGAAATAGTAAAATCTCTGGTGTGTTCGGGATTGGAAGGTTAAGGATTTCGGATATCTTTTTTAAGACCTCCGTCCAAAAGGGTGTCAAAATGGGGCTAGCCCACCATATATGTAAAAGGGAGCCGCATTCACCGCAACCCCTCCAACAAATAGGGCTAACAGTTGGGAACATTTTATGAAGTCTTACTGGTGTCAAGTACCATCTGCTCATGAGTTTGATATGCGTTTCCTGAATGGTCCATGAGACCGATGATTTTTTAATCAATTTGAACGCCCTCAGCCACAGCTCTGGGCCGGCATCCAACTCCAAGTCCTCAGTCCAGCGCATAGTGTATGTCAGTCCCCTGCAAGACCGCTATCTTATATAGGAAGGAGATTAAGTGTCTTGGCGTCATCTCTCCCGCACAAAGTCTCTCGAAATAGGTAAGTGATCTACCTAATTCTTGTCTGTGTTTGTGATTAGAAATAAAATGTATCAGCTGGTTGTAATGCAACCAAGAAGAAAACATCTTGGGTTGGAAGTCCCCAAGTGTAGCCTGAGGCACGACCTTCCCATTTTCCACCACTCCGAAGACCGAGCCCTCTTTTATTTTATAAGGTATAATTCTATGGTATCCCACTTTATGATATGGGATCTCAGGGTTTTCTAAAATTGGCGTTAGAGGAGAGTGGCTTGTAGAGATGTGAGTAGAGGTCGCAATAGTTTTGTAAATGTACTTTTTAATGTATTTTTCATGTGTTTTGTGCAACTTTATTATTTTGCGAAATTGTTTACCAGAGCTCTGAGGACAACTGCAATTTCATTTACTTTAAACTTGTAACACATGCACTATATCTGTTGCATGAAAACGTACAAGATAAACCACTTTTCGTTAGTGCAAAACTGTTATTGTGCTACTCGTAATCTAGCCCTATACGAGGAAGAGGTGCAGAGATGTGTCTGCCTGCACAGAACGTTAGATCAGGATAACTGTAGTTTGGTGTATATTTTACAGTTAAAGTGCAGAAACAGTTATCGTGCACATTACCTAGCTAATCTGCAGATTAACTGATTTGCTCAGTTAACTAGGTAATGTGCACATTAACTGCTTCTGTGTAGTTAAAGTTGGAAAAGTTTGTTTCTCTCATGTAAAATGTTTATTGAAAAAGAAGCCGAAGAATGTTCCGATTTCGGCCGATGGCAGATACGCTCTAGAGTGCTCTGTTCTAATCACCTAGGTAATGTGCACATTAATGGCTTCCGTGTAGTTAAAGTTGGAAAAGTTTGTTTCTCTCATGTAAACTGTTTATTGAAAAGAAGCCAAAGAATGTTCTGATTTCGGCCAAGGGCAGATACGCTCCAGAGTGCTCTGTTCTAATCAGAGCCTCGGGCGCCGCAACTGTCTCTGGGAACCTTACCATGGATCCCAGCCCGCACATCTTGAAATTATCTGTCTGGGAAATTATCTATCAAATCTATCTATTTATTATAGATTTGATAGATAGATAATTTCCCAGACAGAGAATTTCAAGATGTGCGGGCTGAGACCCATGGTAAGGTTCTCAGAGGCAGTTGCGGTGCCCGAGGCACTGATTAGAACAGAGCACTCTGGAGCGTATCTGCCCTCGGCCGAAATTGGAACATTTTTCGGCTTCTTTTTCAATAACCAGTTTACATGAATAAAACAAACTTTTCTAAGAAGCTTGAAAGTGTATTATTTGTTTTTCAACTGTATTATCACAGATACAGTACATTACAGCTAGAATTGCAGATATTTCACATTCTCAGTACGATGTTCTTACATTTATTTGTGCTCATTGCATAATTCCACAATGGGTTGCAGGGAAGGCGATTCTGTAACAATTCAGAATGCAGAATGGGAAATATACAATGCTTAGAAGTGTAGAGGCCAAGATGCTAATAAATGCAAAAACAGAATGAGAGCAGTTGTTATACCCTTGGGAAAACTACTATAAACTTGTTAAGCAGTTGAAGTGTGTCTGGGCAATGAATGATGCATAAACTACGCCGCACTGCCCTTTAAGATTTCGTTTTTACCTCCATTTTCAGAAGAAAGTGCCCCAGGCTCTCTAAATAAAAGTGACATGAACTGATTATCATAGGAAAAACCATGGGACTCTCTTTAGTTTATATATATGTTACCGCTAAAGTGCATTTTTTGCACTTTAACTAGTGCCTAGTAGGTAATCTGCAGATTACCTAGGTAATTTGAGAAATGAAACAATTTTTCTGCACTTTAAATGACCCCCCTAGTCAATCTGCAGATTAGCTAGGTAATGTGCACATTAACTGATTTCTGCACTTTAACTGTAACATATACAATTCATAAGTAATGAGGAGCAAAGATTTATTAGACTTTATTAACAATAACATAAATCAACAATTGAATAATATACAATTTTCATACCACAAGAATATAAAAATGATGTATATAATAATAATAATGACTTGCAGTAGAAAAAATCTCAAGTAAAAAGCAAACAGAAAATCCACTAGAAAGCCACTATAATTATCACTATTTGTATGAACTAATGCCGGTCTGCCCACAATAAATGTCCCCTGCATTTCTTTCTAAGGATAAAAAAAAACTACACATGTGCAATTTGAAAATAGCTAACTGAAAAATATTAAATGTGCACTGCGAAACTGTCATACAAGAAAACCGCTAACTGGGCAAGAACAAAGCTGTGGGTGGAGCTTGTGGCCATTTAAATGTGGGACCAGTTGCAGGATGCTTCTCTGGTATGTAACAATAAGTAATCAAAATAATGTATTGGGCACTCTTCTGCAAATGTTTTGGGGCATAATCTTTGGTTGTATCTGTTTATGACTTCAATAAAAAATATATTTAAAAAAAAAAAAAAAAAAATAATGTATTGGGTCTAGACTGTCCCTTTAATGCCATGGATTACAATTATCCTATTATATCTAGTCGCTAACTTCTTTTGGTATTCCTTCTTATTTTTAATATATTATACTTACATCCCTTATTACTGTCTCCTATCTTAAGAGCGGTCCCGCCCACTCAAACGTGTTCATCCGTGCGCATTCTTGAGCAGTTAAATTTATTGCGCACACGTGCTTAGTGCCGATGCATCTAAGTCATTGGCTGTTTCCCTTTAGAGCTCTATGCGCATGTGTGTCTCAAGAACGCGCTTCTAGACACGGTGTACATTCAATGAGACACGCATGCGCAATTGAAGGTGGGGGCGTTTAGTGTAATTTCCAGACGCCACTGGGGGACCAATAACATAATTTATTTAAGAACTTATCAGATAAATTAATTTCTTTCATATTGGCAAGAGTCCATTAGCTAGTGACATATGGGATATACAATCCTACCAGGAGGGGCAAAGTTTCCCAAACCTCAAAATGCCTATAAATACACCCCCCACCACACCCACAATTCAGTTTAACGAATAGCCAAGCAGTGGGGTGATAAAGAAAGGAGTAGAAAGCATCAACAAAGGAAATTTGGAAATAATTGTGCTTTATACAAAAAATAATAACCACCATAAAAAGGGTGGGCCTCATGAAAGTAGTTTAATGCCCAAAGAATGCATAGGCTCAAATGGAGGAGTCTGTAAAGCCTTCAGAACCAAAATAAAACTTCAAGGAGGAGAAATTGATTTAATGACAGGCTTAATACGAACTAAAGCATGTACAAAACAGTGTATATCAGGAAGTATAGCAATCTTTCTGTGAAATAAAACAGAAAGAGCAGAGATTTGTCCTTTCAAGGAACTTGCAGACAAACCCTTATCCAAACCATCCTGAAGAAACTGTAAAATTCTAGGAATTCTAAAAGAATGCCAAGAAAATTTATGAGAAGAACACCATGAAATGTAAGTCTTTCAAACTCTATAATAAATCTTTCTAGAGACAGTTTACGAGCTTGTAGCATAGTATTAATCACTGAGTCAGAGAAACCCCTATGACTTAGAACTAAGCGTTCAATTTCCATACCTTCAAATTTAATGATTTGAGATCCTGATGGAAAAACGGACCTTGAGATAGTAGGTCTGGCCATAATGGAAGTGGCCAAGGCGGGCAACTGGACATCCGAACCAGATCCACATACCAAAACTTGTGTGGCCATGCTGGCGCCACCAGTAACACAAATGATTGTTCCATGATGATTTTGGAAATCACTCTTGGAAGGAGAACTAGAGGCGGGAAGATGTAAGCAAGATGATAACACCAAGGAAGTGTCAGCGCATCCACTGCTTCCGCCTGAACATCCCTGGACCTTGACAGGTATCTGGGAAGTTTTTGTTTAGATGAGAGGCCATGAGATCTATCTCTGGAAGACCCCACATCTGAACAATCTGAGAAAACACATCTGGATGGAGAGACCACTCCCCTGGATGTAAAGTCTGGCGGCTGAGATAATCTGCTTCCGAATTGTCTACACCTGGGATATGCACCGCAGAGATTAGACAGGAGCTGGATTCCGCCCAAACAAGTATTCAAGATACTTCTTTCATAGCTTGGGGACTGTGAGTCCCACCCTGATGATTGACATATGCCACTGTTGTGATATTGTCTGTCTGAAAACAAATGAACTGAAGAGCTCTGAGAATTGCACGGAGTTCTAAAATATTTATTGGTAATCTCGCCTCTTTCCAAACCCCTTGTGCTGTCAGAGATCCCCAAACAGCTCCCCAACCTGAGAGACTCGCATCTGTTGTGATCACAGTCCAGGTTGGCCGAACAAAAGAAGCCCCTTGAACTAAACGATGGTGATCTATCCACCATGTCAGAGAGTGTCGTACATTGGGATTTAAGGATATTAATTGTGATATCTTTGTATAATCCCTGAACCATTGATTCAGCATACAAAGCTGAAGAGGTCTCATGTGAAAACGAGCAAAGGGGATCGCGTCCGATGCTGCAGTCATGAGACCTAAAACTTCCATGCACATAGCCACTGAAGGGAATGACTGAGACTGAAGGTGCCGGCAGGCTGCAACCAATTTTAAACATCTCTTGTCTGTTAGAGACAGAGTCATGGACACTGAATCTATCTGGAAGCCTAAAAAGGTGAATGGAATAATTACTTCAGCGCCAGTTAACACCTATATGCCCGGAGTGGTGATCCCTAGCTGTCACCAATGTGATATACTGTTATAAATGGGAGTAGACCGGGCGCCAACTAACGGAGGCTAGGTGTGGTAAAATCAAAAGTGCAGTATTTATTACACAGTACAAATAATAAAATATAAAAGTATAAAATTACAATGAAATCATGGATCCAGGATAATATAAAATCAATACAATGACAATCAGACAATACAATATATGATCAGTGATATACAAAACCAATAAAAATAACACTTGTAATTCAATAGCAGCAGCTATTTGCTAGATACTGTCCAATTTGCAGTGGTCTAGAAGATTGCCCAGTAAAGGCTGGTGGGCTTGGATCAATCCTTATGGAGTACTATCCAATTAGTATGTCCATCTAATCTATCTTGAAATCGTGTAAATTATGTGTCCAAAAGGATATCCGTGCAAAATATATGCTCAAAAAATAAAAATAAAAATGTGAGAGGTGATGGGAAATTCTGAAAAAATTCTAAACAATTCAAATCAATCCTCCGTGCGTTCAGTGAAAGTTTCAAAATAGAAAAAATTCCAAAACAATCCAATAGAATCCAAAAAAATCACTTCAGTACACAATCTTCTTAACAACAGTGATATAGAAATAAAAAATCCAAAAAGCAAAATTATGTTCAATAACTCATATGTATCCTATCCAATGGGGGAGTGTTGAGACTAGTGGTCTCCTTGATGCAGGGGATTCATTCACAAACAAGGTACACAAAAATAAAAATGAAAAATAACCCTGTGAAAAGAAAAATAAATCCAATGTGTGATAAAATAAACAATAGTGGACTTTACCACAAACAGCGCTGTAAAAACAAGATCAGGAGTCCACCAAGAGTATACAATTAGGTTGTATTGTTTACTACATCGTTTTACATCATGTATCATTAAACTATACATTCTGACCTAAATCATCTTAATGAATATAGTTATATAGAACATCATTGTAAGAGTGAAAGTAAAGAGACTATTCTAATTATAATTGTAACTTTTAGCTTAGGGGCACAAAATTGAATCCCGGAAATCTAAACATCACTACCACTCTTGTCCATACTTCTAATTAATTATAATTACCATTAGGGTAATCATAGGGCTAAGTTAGCCCCAGAAAGTTATATCATTTAGGGAACAACTATGAGGAACTAGATTTCTCTAGTACAGATTGAACACAAGTGATTCTCCTCTCTCTATATAGAAGAAATCCAAATAGATCAAAATAAGGGATGATCTTCATCTGTCTATTATATTATAGGTTTATGAATAACTAACCATTACTCCTTGATGCTAAGTAGTTAAGACATCAGTATATACATCACAGGTTGGGTTAAGCAATTACTATTTTCAATAATAGATCAAGTTTCAGACGAGATACAAATTAAGATAATATTGGGAAAATATTAAGGAAACCAAGATATGAGTATGTTTCACATAACTCATTCTTATTTCTTATTTTTTACATCCAGCAAATAAACCCATTCAATAGACGTTGAATTGATACACCACTCATGCTGATAATTACCTTATACTCAACAAGGAAGAGTCGTTATATAAACCCTGTCACACAGCATGTTTTAGCGATATTAAATATACGGATCCATGCTATATAAGTGGGAGGACCACGGCAATGACTCTTTGGCGCATCTTAGCCCATTCTAACTTTATGTTCATTATATCTATATGATAAACTTCAGATTTAGTAAAACATCCATAAAGTCTGACACACAATGTTATACACTAAGTAAGAAACATCCGATCTGTCACATAATTTGTATTGAGGTTAAAAACTATGAGACAGCGCCCACTTTTCTCCACCAATCAAAGAGCACCATAAGATACTGACAACACACACCTCTGTTTGGATCCTATAAATGATGCGGCTAGCGGTGACGTCACGACCAATGGGAGCAATCGGAAATCGGCAATCAAAAAAGATAGAGATAAGTAAGGATATCTAATCCATTTCAATAATTTATATAGTATTTTGTCAATTGACATTTACAAGTAAGCAGTAGTTGAACATCTACCCCAAAAAAATGCCACGATGTGCGGCAACCTTCTCCGACCGGAAGTGACGTCACCAAAACACGGAGGCTACTCTGAGGTACTATCAGGAAAATACTATCGGTATCTCTATAAACTGTTACAAATCACAAGTGACATAATAATATTATCATCCAATATTGTATATTAGCACATCCTTACTATAAAGAGTATTTTCTATACACAATAGTATACAACGAAACCGGAAGTTCTAAGAAAATTACACATCCGGTCATTTGGTATAAAAGGCTATCAGTGAATATTAGAAATCAGTCTTGATAAAGGCCTAGCAGGGCCGAAACGCGTAGACCAGCATTGGTAAGCCTGATTTCATTTAAGTCCACTATTGTTTATTTTATCACACATTGGATTTATTTTTCTTTTCACAGGGTTATTTTTCATTTTTATTTTTGTGTACCTTGTTTGTAAATGAATCCCCTGCATCAAGGAGACCACTAGTCTCAACACTCCCTCATTGGATAGGATACATATGAGTTATTGAACATAATTTTGCTTTTTGGATTTTTTATTTCTATATCACTGTTGTTAAGAAGATTGTGTACTGAAGTGATTCTTTTGGATTATATTGGATTGTTTTGGAATATTTTCTATTTTGAAACTTTCACTGAACGCACGGAGGATTGATTTTAATTGTTTAGAATTTTTTCAGAATTTCCCATCACCTCTCACATTTTTATTTTTATTTTTATTTTTTGAGCATATATTTTGCACGGATATCCTTTTGGGCACATAATTTACACGATTTCAAGATAGATTAGATGGACATACTAATTGGATAGTACTCCATAAGGATTGATCCAAGCCCACCAGCCTTTACTGGGCAATCTTCTAGACCACTGCAAATTGGACAGTATCTAGCAAATAGCTGCTGCTATTGAATTACAAGTGTTATTTTTATTGGTTTTGTATATCACTGATCATATATTGTATTGTCTGATTGTCATTGTATTGATTTTATATTATCATGGATCAATGATTTCATTGTAATTTTATACTTTTATATTTTATTATTTCTACTGTGTAATAAATACTGCACTTTTGATTTTACCACACCTAGCCTCCGTTAGTTGGCGCCCGGTCTACTCCCATTTATAACAGCCTAAAAAGGTGACCCTTGTCTGAGGAATCAAGAAACTCTTTGGTAAATTGATCCTCCAACCATGTTTCCGAAGAAACAACACTAGTTGATTTGTGTGAGATTCTGCAGAACGTAAAGACTGAGCTAGTACCAAGATATCGTCCAAATAAGGAAACACCGCAATACCATGTTCTCTGAATACAGAGAGTAGGGCACCCAGAACCTTTGAAAAGATTCTTGGAGCTGTTGCTAGGCCAAATGGAAGAGCAACAAATTGGTAATGCTTGTCTAGAAAAGAGAATCTCAGAAACTGATAATGTTCTGGATGAATCGGAATATGAAGGTATGCATCCTGCAAGTCTATGTCCTTGCTGAACAAAAGGCAGAATAGTCCTTATAGTCACCATCTTGAAAGTTGGTACTCTTACATAACGATTCAAAATTTTCAGATCCAGAACTGGTCTGAATAAATTTTCCTTCTTTGGGACAATTAATAGATTTGAATAAAACCCCAAACCTTGTTCCAGAAGAGGAACTGGCATGATTACCCCTGAAGACTCAAGGTCTGAAACACACTTCAGGAAAGCCTGAGCTTTTACTGGATTTACTGGGATACGTGAGAGAAAAAATCTTCTCACAGGAGGTCTTACTCTGAATCCTATTCGATACCCTTGAGAGACAATGCTCTGAATCCATTGATTTTGAACAGATTTTATCCAAATATCCTTGAAAAACCTTAATCTGCCCCCTACCAGCTGAGCTGGAATGAGGGCCGCACCTTCATGCGGACTTAGGGGCTGACTTTGGTTTCCTAAAAGGCTTGGATTTATTCCAATTTGAGGAAGGTTTCCAATTGGAGGCAGATTCCTTGGGGGAAGGATTGAGTTTTTGTTCCTTATTCTGATGAAAGGAATGAAAACGGTTAGAAGCCTTAGATTTACCCTTAGGTTTTTTATCCTGAGGCAGAAAAACTCCCTTTCCCCTAGTAACAGTTGAAATAATAGAATCCAACTGGGAACCAAATAAATTATTACCTTGGAAAGAAAGCGATAGTAATCTAGATTTAGATGTCATATCAGCATTCCAGGATTTAAGCCACCAAGCTCTTTTAGCTAAAATAGCTAACGACATGGATCTAACATCAATTTTGATAATATCAAAAATAGCATCACAAATAAAATGATTAGCATATTGCAGTAAGCAAATAATGCTAGATAAGTCAGAATCCAATTCCTGTTGCACTAAATTCTCCAACCAGAAAGTTGATGCAGCCGCAACATCAGCCAAAGAAATTGCAGGTCTGAGAAGATGACCTGAATATAAATAGGCCTTCCTTAGATAAGATTCAAGCTTCCTATCTAAAGGATCCTTAAAGGAAGAACTAACTTCCATAGGAATAGTGGTACATTTAGCAAGAGTAGAAATAGCCCCATCAACTTTGGGGATTTTTTCCCAAAACGCTATAGATTTTGCTGGTAAAGGATGCAATTTTTTAAACCTTGAAGAAGGAATAAAAGAAGTACCTGGCTTATTCAATTCCTTAGAAATCATATCATAAATAGCCTCAGGAATAGGAAAAACCCCTGGAGAAACCACAGGAGGTTTAAAAAAAGCATTTAAATGTTTATTAGACTGAACATCAAGAGGACTGGTTACCTCAATATCCAAAGTAATTAACACTTCTTTTAATAAAGAACGCATATGCTCAATTTTAAATTAATAAGTAGATTTGTCAGTGTCAATGTCTGAGGAAGGATCTTCTGAATCAGATAGATCCTCATCAGAAGAGGATAAATTATTAAGTTGTTGGTCATTGGTCATTTGAAATTTCATCAACTAAATGAGAAGTTTTAAAAGACTGTTTATTTGAAGGTGGAAATGCAGACAAAGCCTTCAGAATGGAATCAGAAACACATTCTTTAAAATTTA
Organism: Bombina bombina; assembly: GCF_027579735.1. Lineage (NCBI taxonomy): Eukaryota > Metazoa > Chordata > Amphibia > Anura > Bombinatoridae > Bombina > Bombina bombina. Next base: position 127,231,491 of record NC_069502.1, on the reverse strand, counting down.
CAGGTATATCATGCACATTAGAAGTTGAAGGAACTGCAACTGGCAATGTACTATTACTAATGGATACACTATCTGCATGTAAAAGTTTATCATGACAACTATTACAAATGACGTTCGGCGAGATAATTTCTACAATTTTACAACAAATGCACTTAGCTTTGGTGGAACCGATGTCAGGCAGCAATGTTCCAGTAGAAACTTCTGAGGCAGGATCAGGTTGAGACATCTTGCAAAATGTAAGATAAAAAACAACATATAAAGCAAAATTATCTATTTCCTTATATGACAGTTTCAGGAATGGGAAAAAATGCAAATAGCATAGCCCTCTGATAGAAAAAAAGCAAGAGGCAAACATCAATGGGGTATTGAAATAATAAAAAAGTTTGGCACCAAGTATGACGCACAACGTAACTAAACTTTTTTGGCACCAAAAAAATAACTGGAAATGACACACTTGCGTCACTAATGACGCAACAGTGTGAAAGGTCTCGGCGTCAAGTATGACGCCGGAAGTGACTAACTTGCGTCATAGACATACTTTTTTGCGCCAAAAAAAATTAGAGCCAAGAATGACGCAATAAAGTTTAGCATTTGTCGCACCCGCGGGCCTAATACCGCCTGCAATTTGTAAGAAGTAGTCAATTGAAAAAAAGACTAAACCCCAGGTAAGAAATACATTTCATATTTAAAAGATGTTTATATTCCCCAAATATGAAACTGACAGTCTGCAGAAGGAAATACATGAACCTGACTCATGGCAAATATAAGTACCATACATATATTTAGATGCATAAAGTGCCAAACCATAGCTGAGGTGTCTTAAGAAATAAAAAACATACTTACCAAAGACACCCATCCACATATAGCAGATAGCCAAACCAGTACTAAAACAGTTATTAGTAGAGGTAATGGTAAATTGAGAGTATATAGTTGATCTGAAAAGGGAGGTAGGAGATGAATCTCTACGACCGATAACAGAGAACCTGCCAAGAGAATTTAAGCATTTATGAGAAAAACACCATGAAATATAGGTTTTCCAAACCCGATAATAAATCTTCCTTGAAACAGACTTACAAGCCTGTAATATAGTATTAATCACTGAGTCAGAGAAACCTCTATGACTAAGTACTAAGCGTTCAATTTTCATACCTTCAAATTTAGCGATTTGAGATCCTGATGGAAAAACGGCCCTTGAGACAGAAGGTCTGGCCTGAAAGGAAGTGGCCAAGGCTGGCAACTGGACATCCGGACAAGATCTGCATACCAAAACCTGTGAGTCCATGCTGGTGCTATCAGAAACACATACGATTGTTCCAATATGATCTTGGAGATCACCCTTGGAAGAAGAACTAGAGGCATAAAAATGTAAGCAGGTTGGTAAAACCAAGGAACTGCTAACGCATCCACCATCTCCGCCTGAGGATCCCTGGACCTGGAAAGGTACCTGGGAAGCTTCTTGTTTAGATGGGAAGCCATCAGATCTATTTCGGGGAGACCCCACATCTGTTCAATCTGACAAAATACATTTGGATGGAGAGACCACTCCCCTGGATGTAAAGACTGACGACTAAAATAATCCGCTTCACAATTGTCTACACCTGGAATATGTATCACAGAAATTAGACAGGAGTTGGATTCTGCCCAAGGAAGTATCCGAGATACTTCTTTCATCGCTAAAGGACTGCGAGTCCCCCCTTGATAATTGACATATGCCACAGTTGTGATATTGTCTATCTGAAAACTAATTAATAATTCTCTCTTTAATAGCGGCCAAGCCTGAAGAGCCCTGAAAATAGCACAGAGTTCTAAAATATTGATTGGTAACCTCGCATCTTGAGGATTCCAAACTCCTTGTGCTGTCAGAGACCCCAAGACAGCTCCCCAACCTGTGAGACTTGCATCTGTTGAAATAACAGTCCAGGCAGGACGAACAAAAGAGGCCCCTTGAATAATCAGATGATGGACTAGCCACCAGGACAGAGAGAGTGGAATGTTGGGATTTAAGTATATCAACTGTGATATCCTAGTATAATCCCTGCACCATTGGTTCAGCATGCAAAGCTGCAGAGGTCTCATATAAAAACGAGCAAAGGGGATCACGTCCGATGCTGCAGTCATGAGACCTAAAACTTCCATGCACATAGCCACTGAAGGGAATGATCGAGACAGAAGGTTTCGACATGCAGAAACCAATTTAATTTGTCTCTTGTCTGTTAAAGACAAAGTTATGGATACTGAATCTATCTGGAAACCTAAAAAGGTGACCCTTGTCTGAGGAATCAAGGAACTCTTTGGTAAATTGATCCTCCAACCATGTCTTTGAAGAAACAACACAAGTTGATTCATGTGAGATTCCACTAAATGAAAAAATTGAGCCAGTACCAAGATATCATCCATATAAGGAAACACTGCAATACTCTGGCTCTCTGATTACAGATAGAAGGGCACCGAGAACCTTCGAAAAGATTCTTGGAGCTGTTGCTAGGCCAAATGGAAGAGCAACAAACTGGTAATGCTGGTCTATAAAAGAGAATCTCAGAAACCGATAGTGGTCTGGATGAATCAGAATATGAAGATATGCATCCTGTAAGTCTATTGAGGACATGTAATGACCTTGCTGAACAAAAGGCAGAATAGTCCTTATAGGCACCATCTTGAAAGTTGGGACTCTTACAAAATGATTCAAAAACTTCAGATTCAGAAGTGGTCTGAAAGAATTTTCCTTCTTCGGGACAATGAATAGATTTGAATAAAAACCCAGACCCTGTTCCAAAATTGGATCTGGTACAATCACTCCTAAAAGCTCTAGATCTGAAACACATTTCAGAAAAGCCTGAGCTTTCACAGGATTTGTTGGAATGTGAGAGAGAAAAAAATCTTCTCACAGGAGGTCTTATTCTGAAACCTATACGATACCCCTGGGAGACAATATTCCGAATCTAATGATTCTGTAAGGAACCTGCCCAAATGTCTTGAAATAACTTCAATCTGCTCCCCACCAGCAAAACTGGATCGAGGGCCTCACCTTTATGCAGTCTTGGGGGCTGGCTTTGGTTTCTTGTAAGGCTTGGATTTATTCCAACTCGAGGATGGCTTCTAATTGGAGCTAGTAGGATGAAAGCTCAATCCTATTGGCTGATTGCAACAGCCAATACGATTTTTTCCCCTTTAATTCCTATTGGCTGATAGAATTCTATCAGCCAATTGGAATGTAAGAGACGCCATCTTGGATGACGTATCTTAAAGGGAAACTTCATTCGCTGCTGACCATCGGAAGAAGAGGATGCTCCGTGCCGGATGTCTTGAAGATGGAGCCGCTCCACGCGGGATGGATGAAGATAGAAGATGCCATCTGGATGAAGACTTCTGCCCGTTTGGATGAAGACTTCTGCCGGCTTCGCCGAGGACTTCTTCCACTTGGATGAGGATGGATGTCCGGTCTTTGAAAACTGTAAGTGGATCGTCGGTGATTAGTGTTAGTTTTTTTTTAAAGGTTTATTGGGTGGGTTTTAATTTTAGGTTAGGGACTTTGGGCAGTAAAAGAGCTAAATGCCCTTTTAAGGACAATGCCCATACAAATGCCCTTTTCAGGGCAATGGGGAGCTTAGGGTTTTTAGATAGGGCTTTATTTGGGGGGGTTAGTTGTGTGGGTGGTGAGTTTTACTGTAGGGTGAGTGTTTGTATTTTATTTTTACAGGTAAAATAGCTGATCTCTTTGGGGCAATGCCCCGCAAAAGGCCCTTTTAAGGGCCATTGGTAGTTTAGTGTAGGCTAGGGTTTTTTTTATTTTGGGGGGTGTTTTTTATTTTGATACAACTCTTAGGTGTAATTCTTTTTTATTATTGATACTGTGGTTTTTTATTTTTTATAACTTAGTGTTTTTTATTTTTTGTAACTTAGTGTTTTTAAGTTTTTGTAATTTGTAATTAGGTTTAATAGTAGATTTAAATAATTTGAGTAGGGTTAGGTTTTTAAATATGTAATATAGTTAATTTAATTTTTAGTTTAATGTAATTTTAGTATAATAGGGTAGGTTAATAAATAGTTTAATATAGTTTAATGTAATTTTAGTATAATAGTTAGGGTAGGTTAATTAATAGTTTAATATAGTTTAATGTAATTTTAGTATAATAGTTAGGGTAGGTTAATTAATAGTTTAAAATAGTTTATTTTAATTCTAAAGGTAAGTTTAAATTTATTATAAAATAGGGATGAGGTAATTATAATGTAAAGTTAGCGGCTTGTTAGGTATAGGGGTTAATATCTAAATTTAGTTTATGGCGATGTGGGGGCTGGCGGTTTAGAGGTTAATAGGTTTAGTAAGTGGTAAAGATGTGGGAGGCCAGGGGTTTAGGGGTTAATGCATTTATTTAGTGGCGGTGGGCTCCGGGAGCAGCGGAATTGGGGTTAATACATTATATAGTTGCGGTGAGGTCCGGGAGCGGTGGGACAGGGGTTAATAACTTTATTAAAGTTGTGGCAGGGTCCGGGAGCGGCGGGATAGGGGTTAAACATTTAAGTATAGTGGCGGTGTTTAGTGACAGGGTATAAATAAAGTTGTGAAAAAGCCAAATAGCAGCGAGATCGATGACTGCTAGTTAACAACAGTCTGATGCTCATCGCCCCGTACTTGGTGCGTGGCTTTTTGCCGGCTTTTTTAAAAAAAATATGGAGATCGTATTGAGGTCCGCAGCCGCCATGTTAAGCGATGTCAGGTGAGCGCATTGGTGCCGGCAAATGCAGCACAGTTGACAGTTTGATAATTCGGCCGCTTAAAGCTCTTCTAGCTAAAATGGCCAAAGACATAGATTTAACATTAATCTTGATGATATAAAAAATAGCATCAGATAAAATGATTAGCATGTTGAAGCAAACAAACAATGCCATGGAAATCATAGTCTTTTTCCCATTGTGCTAAGCTATCCAACCAAAAAGTTGATGCAGCCGCAACATCAGCCATAGAAACGGCAGGTCTGAGCATATAGCCAGAATGCAAATAAGCTTACCTTAGATTAGATTTAATCTTCCTATCTAAAGGATCCTTAAAAACATAATTTATGTAAGAACTTACCTGATAAATTAATTTCTTTCATATTGGCAAGAGTCCATGAGCTAGTGACATATGGGATATACAATCCTACCAGGAGGGGTAAAGTTTCCCAAACCTCAAAATGCCTATAAATACACCCCTCACCACACCCACAATTCAGTTTAACAAATAGCCAAGCAGTGGGGTGATAAACAAAGGAGTAGAAAGCATCAACAAAGGAAATTTGGAAATAATTGTGCTTTATACAAAAAATCATAACCACCATAAAAAAGGGGTGGGCCTCATGGACTCTTGCCAATATGAAAGAAATGAATTTATCAGGTAAGTTCTTACATAAATTATGTTTTCTTTCATGTAATTGTCAAGAGTCCATGAGCTAGTGACATATGGGATAGCAATACCCAAGATGTGGATCTCCACTCAAGAGTCACTAGAGAGGGAGGAATAAAATAAAAACAGCCATATTCCGCTGAAAAAATTAATCCACAACCCAAAAAATAAGTTTATTTTCATTTTTGAAAGAAAAAAACTTAAATCAAAAGTAGAAGAATCAAACTGAAACAGCTGCCTGAAGAACTTTTCTACCAAAAACTGCTTCCAAAGAAGAAAATACGTCAAAACGGTAGAATTTAGTAAATGTATGCAAAGAGGACCAAGTTGCCGCTTTGCAAATCTGATCAACTGAAGATTCATTCTTAAAAGCCTACGAAGTGGAGACTGATCTAGTAGAATGAGCTGTAATTCTCTGAGGCGGGGCCTGACCCGACTCCAAATAAGCTTGATGAATCAAAAATAAAACAAATAGACTGGAAGTCTTCCTGAAATCTTTAGTAGCTTCCACATAATATTTCAAAGCTTTTACCACATCCAAAAAATGTAAGGATCTTTCCAAAGAATTCTTAGGATTAGGACACAAGAAAGGGACAACAATTTCTCTACTAATGTTGTTAGAATTCACAACCTTAGGTAAAAATTGAAAAGAAGTCCGCAAAACTGCCTTATCCTGATGAAAAATCAGAAAAGGAGACTCACAAGAAAGAGCAGATAGCTCAGAAACTCTTCTAGCAGAAGAGATGGCCAAAAGGAACAACACTTTCCAAGAAAGTAGTTTAATGTCCAAAGAATGCATAGGTTCAAATGGAGGAGCCTGTAAAGCCTTCAGAACCAAATTAAGACTCCAAGGAGGAGAAATAGATTTAATGACAGGCTTAATACGAACTAAAGCCTGTACAAAACAGTGTATATCAGCAAGTATAGCAATCTTTCTGTAAAATAAAACAGAAAGAGCGGAGATTTGTCCTTTCAAGGAACTTGCGGACAAACCTTTATCCAAACCATCCTGAAGAAACTGTAAAATTCTAGGAATTCTAAAAGAATGCCAAGAGAATTTATGAGAAGAACACCATGAAATGTAAGTCTTCCAAACTCTATAATAAATCTTTCTAGAGACAGATTTACGAGCTTGTAACATAGTATTAATCACTGAGTCAGAGAAACCTCTATGACTTAGTACTAAGCGTTCAATTTTCATACCTTCAAATTTAATGATTTGAGATCCTGATGGAAAAACGGACCTTGAGATAGTAGGTCTGGCCGTAACGGAAGTGGCCAAGGCGGGCAACTGGACATCCGAACCAGATCCGCATACCATACAAAAACACAAATGATTGTTCCATGATGATTTTGGAGATCACTCTTGGAAGGAGAACTAGAGGCGGGAAAATATAAGCAGGATAATAACACCGAGGAAGTGTCAGCGCATCCACTGCTTCTGCCTGAACATCCCTGGACCTGGACAGGTATTTAGGAAGTTTCTTGTTTAGATGAGAGGCCATGAGATCTATCTCTGGAAGACCCCACATCTGAACAATCTGAGAAAATACATCTGAATGGAGAGACCACTCCCCTGGATGTAAAGTCTGGCGGCTGAGATAATCCGCCTCCCAATTGTCTACACCTGGGATATGCACTGCAGAGATTAGACAGGAGCTGGATTCCGCCCAAGCAAGTATCCGAGATAATTCTTTCATAGCTTGGGGATTGTGAGTCCCACCCTGATGATTGACATATGCCACTGTTGTGATATTGTCTGTCTGAAAACAAATGAACGGTTCTCTCTTTAACAGAGGCCAAAACTGAAGAGCTCTGAGAATTGCACGGAGTTCTAAAATCTCACCTCTTGAGATTTCCAAACCCCTTGTGCTGTCAGAGATCCCCAAACAACTCCCCAACCTGAAAGACTCACATCTGTTGTGATCACAGTCCAGGTTGGCCGAACAAAAGAAGCCCCTTGAACTAAACGATGGTGATCTATCCACCATGTCAGAGTGTGTTGTACATTGGGATTTAAGGATATTAATTGTGATATCTCTGTATAATACCTGCACCATTGATTCAGCATACAAAGCTGTAGAGGTCTCATGTGAAAACGAGCAAAGGGGAATGCGTCCGATGCTGCAGTCATGAGACCTAAAACTTCCATGCACATAGCCACTGAAGGGAATGACTGAGACTGAAGGTGCCGGCAGGCTGCAACCAATTTTAAACGTCTCTTGTCTGTTAGAGACAGAGTCATGGACACTGAATCTATCTGGAAGCCTAAAAAGGTGGCCCTTGTCTGAGGAATCAAGAAACTTTTTGGTAAATTGATCCTCCAACCATGTTTTTGAAGAAACAACACTAGTTGATTCATGTGAGATTCTGCGGTACGTAAAGACTGAGCTAGTACCAGTTCTCCGATTACAGAGAGTAGGGCACCCAAAACCTTTGAAAAGATTCTTGGAGCTGTTGCTAGGCCAAATGGAAGAGCAACAAATTGGTAATGCTTGTTTAGAAAAGAGAATCTCAGAAACTGATAACCTTCTGGATGAATCGGAATATGAAGGTATGCATCCTGCAAGTCTATTGTGGACATATAATGTTCTTGCTGAACAAAAGGCAGAATAGTCCTTATAGTTAACATCTTGAAAGTTGGTACTCTTACATAACGATTCAAAATTTTCAGATCCAGAACTGGTCTGAATAAATTTTCCTTCTTTGGGACAATGAATAGATTGGAATAAAACCACAAACCTTGTTCCTGAAGAGGAACTGGCATGATTATCCCTGAAGACTCCAGGTCTGAAACACACTTCAGGAAAGCCTGAGCTTTTACTGGATTTGCTGGGATACGTGAGAGAAAAAATCTTACTCTGAATCGTATTCGATACCCTTGAGAGACAATGCTCTGAATCCATTGATTTTGGACAGATTTTATCCAAATATCCTTGAAAAACCTTAATCTGCCCCCTACCAGCTGAGCTGGAATGAGGGCCGCACCTTCATGCGGACTTAGGGGCTGACTTTGGTTTCCTAAATGGCTTGGATTAATTCCAATTTGAGGAAAGCTTCCAATTGGAAGCAGATTCCTTGGGGGAGGATTGAGTTTTTGTTCCTTATTCTGACGTAGAGAACGAAAACGGTTAGAAGCCTTAAATTTACCCTTAGGTTTTTTATCCTGAGGCAGAAAAACTCCCTTTCCCTCAGTGACAGTTGAAATAATAGAATCCAACTGAGAACCAAATAAATTATTACCTTGGAAAGAAAGAGATAGTAATCTAGATTTAGATGTCATATCAGCATTCCAAGATTTGAGCCACAAAGCTCTTCTAGCTAATATAGCTAAAGACATGGATCTAACATCAATTTTGATAATATAAAAAATGGCATCACAAATAAAATGATTAGCATATTGCAGTAAGCGAATAATGCTAGATAAGTCAGAATCCAATTCCTGTTGCGCTAAATTCTCCAACCAGAAAGTTGATGCAGCGGCAACATCAGCCAAAGAAATTGCAGGTCTGAGAAGATGACCTGAATATAAATAGGCCTTCCTTAGATAAGATTCAAGCTTCCTATCTAAAGGATCCTTAAAGGAAGTACTATCTTCCATAGGAATAGTGGTACGTTTAGCAAGAGTAGAAATAGCCCCATCAACTTTGGGGATTTTTTCCCAAAACTCTATAGATTTTGCTGGTAAAGGATGCAATTTTTTAAACCTTGAAGAAGGAATAAAAGAAGTACCTGGCTTATTCCATTCCTTAGAAATCATATCAGAAATAGCCTCAGGAATAGGAAAAACCCCTGGAGAAACCACAGGAGGTTTAAAAACAGCATTTAAACGTTTATTAGACTGAACATCAAGAGGACTGGTTACCTCAATATCAAAATTAATTAACTCTTCTTTTAATAAAGAACGCATATACTCTATTTTAAATAAATAAGTAGATTTGTCAGTGTCCATGTCTGAGGAAGGATCTTCTGTATCAGATAGATCCTCATCAGAAGAGGATAAATTATTATGTTGTTGGTCATTTGAAATTTCATCAACTAAATGAGAAGTTTTAAAAGACCTTTTACGTTTATTAGAAGGTGGAAATGTAGACAAAGCCTTCAGGATAGAATCAGAAACAAATTCTTAAAAATTTACAGGTATATCATTCACATTAGAAGTTGAAGGAACTGCAACTGGCAATGTACTATTACTGATGGAAACACTATCTGCATGTAAAAGTTTATCATGACAACTATTACAAATGACATTCAGCGAAATAATTTCTACAATTTTACAACAAATGCACTTAGCTTTGGTGGAACCGATGTCAGGCAGCAATGTCCCAGCAGAAACTTCTGAGGCAGGATCAGATTGAGACATCTTGCAAAATGTAAGAGAAAAAACAACATATAAAGCAAAATTATCTATTTCCTTATATGACAGTTTCAGGAATGGGAAAAAATGCAAATAACATAGCCCTCTAATAGAGAAAAAGGCAAGAGGCAAACATCAATGGGGTATTGAAATAATGAAAAAGTTTGGCGCCAAGTATGATGTACAACGTAACAAACTTTTTGGCGCCAAAAATAACTGGAAATGACACACTTCCGTCACTAATGAAGCAACCGTGTGAAAGGTCTCGGCGTCAAGTATGACGCCGGAAATTCCGAAGTTGCATCATAGACGTATTTTTTCACGCCAAAAATATTTTCACACCAAGAATGACGCAATAAAGTTTAGCATTTGACGCACCCGCCGGAATAATACTGCCCGCAATTTGCAAGAAGTAGTCAATTGAAAAAAAGACTAAACCCCAGGTAAAAAATAAATTTCTTTAAAAAATGTTTATATTCCCCAAATATGAAACTGACAGTCTTCAGAAGGAAATTCATGAACCTGACTCATGGCAAATATAAGTACCATACATATATTTAAAACTTTATATAAAAGCATAAAGTGCCAAACCATAGCTGAGGTGTCTTAAGTAATAAAAAAAACCATACTTACCAAAAGACACCCATCCACATATAGCAGTTAGCCAAACCAGTACTAAAACAGTTATCAGTAGAGGTAATGGTAAATTGAGAGTATATCGTCGATCTGAAAAGGGAGGTAGGAGATGAATCTCTACGACCGATAACAGAGAACCTATGAAATAGACCCCCGTTAGGGAAATCATCGTATTCAATAAGTGATACTCCCTTCACGTCCCTCTGACATTCGCTGTACTCTGAGAGGAATCGGGCTTCAACAATGCTGAGAAGCGCATATCAACGTAGAAATCTTAGCACAAACTTACTTCACCACCTCCATAGGAGGCAAAGTTTGTAAAACTGAATTGTGGGTGTGGTGAGGGGTGTATTTATAGGCATTTTGAGGTTTGGGAAACTTTGCCCCTCCTGGTAGGATTGTATATCCCATATGTCACTAGCTCATAGACTCTTGCCAATTACATGAAAGAAAGCGGTACTATCTTCCATAGGAATAGTAGTACGTTTAGCAAGAGTGGAAATAGCCCCATCAACCTTAGGGACTTTTCCCCAAAACTCTAATTTAGCCACTGGCAAAGGATACAACTTTTTAAACCTTGAAGAAGGAACAAAAGAAGTACCAAGCTTAGACCATTCCTTAGCAATCACATCAGAAATAGCATCAGGGACAGGAAAAACCTCAGGAGTAGTCACAGGTGGTTTATAAACAGAATTTAAATGTTTACTGGATTTATTATCAAGAGGATCAGACTCCTTAATATCCAAAGTTATTAACACTTCTTTTAACAAAGAACGAATATACTCAATCTTAAAAAGATAAGATGATTTATCAGTGTCAATGTCTGAAGTAGGATCTTCTGAGTCAGAGAGATCCTCATCAGAGGAGGATATATCAGTATGTTGCCGGTCATTACAAATTTCATCAGTATTATGAGATAATCATGTACTTTAGATGTTGAAGGAACAACACATACTGTACTAGCACTAATAGAAACCTTTTCTGCATTCAAAAGCTTATCATAACAACTGTTACATACTACAGCTGGAGATATGATCTCCACTACCTTACAACAGATACACTTAGCTTTGGTAGAACTGTGTTCAGGCAGCATGGGTCCTGCAGCAGCTTCTGAGACAGGATCAGATTGAGACATCTTGTAAAATGTAAAAAAAGAAAAATAACATTAAACAGAAATATCTTATTTCCACATATAGCAGTTTCAAAAATGGGAAAAAATGAAAATGCTAAAATTGTCAAAAAAAAAAGCAAATAGCATAGCCTTCTGAGCATAAAGAAGGCAAGGAGTATATAGGAAGTGAGTTAAATAAAACTAAATTTTTTGGCGCCAAGTATGACACACAATGCAAAAGAAAGTTGAAAATCTTTTTTTGGGGCACCAACAAACATCCGGAAATGACGCAACTTGCGTCATAACAAACACAATTTCACTCCAAACAACCTAGCGTCAACTAAGTAACAGCATTTTGCACCCTCGCAAGCCCAATTTGCCAGCAAGTTTTCCAAGAAAAAAACAAGTCAATTTGAAAAAAAGACTATACCCCAGATAAGACAAGCTTCCTAAACATGATTCCCATAACAAAACTGCTGGACAACAAAGGGAAATACACATAGACCTAACTCATGGCAAATATAAGTAAAATATATATATTTAAAACTTTATATTAATAGATAAAGCGCCAAACCATAGCTGAGAGTGTCTTAAAATAATGATACATACTTACCGAAAGACACCCATCCACATACAGCAGATAGCCAAACCAGTACTGAAAGTTATCAGCAGAGGTAATGGTATATAAGAGTATATCGTCTATCTGAAAAGGGAGGTAGGAGATGAATCCCCACAACCGATAACAGAGAAACCTTGAAAAGATTTCCCGCAAGGAAAACCATAAAATCAAACAGGCGATACTCTCTTCACATCCCTCTGACAAACACTGTACTCTGAGAGGAAATGGGCTTCAAAATGCTTAGAAGCGCTTATCACAGAAGAAATCCTAAAAATCAAGCACAAACTTACTTCACCACCTCCATAGGAGGCAAAGTTTGTAAAACTGAATTGTGGGTGTGGTGAGGGGTGTATTTATATGCATTGTGATGTTTGGGAAACTTTGCCCCTCCTGGTAGGATTGTATATCCCATATGTCACTAGCTCATTGACTCTTGCCAATTACATGAAAAAAAGGTACATTTAAGTGATAAATCTATAATATCTAAAAAAAATCATAAATTAAACTCGTTATTTTGAGCTGTATTTTGCTTTGCGGCATAGTCAACTTTACTTTTCTTTTAAGTAGATAGGGGAGCTTGAGTGTGTGGGTTATCACACCTTTCTCATCTAGGATTTCTTGGCATTGAGGTCCCATTGAATAAGGGATATACTCTAGGGAATATGATAGCAGGAAGTCCACATTCAGTTTACACGCTGCTTGTGGCTAATGACTACATTTGCACATCATATCAACACTTCACAAAAAATTGCAAAAGGAATAATGGAGGCACAAAGTACACTTTAAGGCCAAGCATATATGGACACCTGGACATCACTCCTATATGAGCTTGTTGGACATCCCATTCCAAACCATGGGCATTAATATAGAGTTGCCTCCTCAGCTTTTTCAGGCATAAAAATTGGCACTTTTCTGGGAAGTCTTTCCACATGAGTTTTTTGCAAAAAGAGCATTTGTGAGGTTAGGCACTGATATTGGATGAGAAGGTCTTGCTTGCAATCTGCATTTCAATTAATCCCAAACCTAATCAATGGAGTTTGAGGTCAGGGCTCTTTACAGGTCACTTAAGTCCCCCCACATAAAACTTATCAGACAATGTCTTCATGGACCTCACTTTGTCAACAGGGTAACAATCATGCTAGAACAGGAGAGGACCTTCCCAAACTGTTGCCTCAAATTAGGAAGCACCTGTCTAAAATGTCTTTGTACCCAGTAGCATTAAGATGACCTTTCGCTGAAACTATCTCAAACCCTGAAAAACACCCCCAGGCCATTATTCTTCTCCACCAAACCTTACAGCAGGAATTATGCATTCCAGTAGGTATTGTTCCCCATACACCTACCACATCCAAATTATTCCATTATATTACCTAATAATGAAGCATAATTCATCACTCCAGAGAACACATTTCCACTGTTCCAGAAATAAGTGGCGGCACACATTACTCCACTCAAGCAGAGAATTGGCACAGTGCATGTTGATGTGAGGCTTGTGTACAGCTGCTCAGTCATGAAAATCCATTTCATTAAGCTTTTGAACAGATCTTGTGCTGATGTTGCTTCAAGATGCAACAGATGAGAGATGATTTTTTCAATGCTACTCACTTGAGCACTCAGTGGGTCCACTCTGACAAGGACAGATTCAGTGGGGGGTAGTTATCAAGCCGTCAACCTCAAATACGCTGGAATTCCGCAGCGTATTTGTGGCGAGGCTGATTCGCCTTAGTTATCAAAGGCTACAGACCGGCAAAAGTAGAATTTTGTGACGTAAACTTCGATCCGCCGGACTCAGTCCGACACAGATCGATTCTTACGTCACTCCAGATTACACAAGTGCGGCACAATCGGACTACTTTTGCTAGTTATCAAAAAACTAGCAGGTACGCTCGTCACTTTTACGGCCCAGCGTACCTGGTTTTCAAACCTGGAGGCGGCGGATCCCATAGGAATCAATGGGAGTCTGACCATAGCGAAAGTACAAGTTCGCTGCTGACAGACATCCCATTAATTCATCCCCCACTACACCGCCGCCACTGTAATAAAATTATTAACCCCTAAACCTAAGTCTAACACTAACCCTAACACTCCCCTAACTTAAATATTAATTAAATAAATCTAAATAATATTTCTATTATTAACTAAATTAATCCTATTTAAAACTAAATACTTACCTATAAGAAGCGGAACATCCTTCTTTCCCGACGGACTACCGACGAATGAAGGCTCCTTTAAGGGACGTCATCCAAGATGGCGTCCCTTCAATTCCAATTGGCTGATAGGATTCTATCAGCCAATCGGTATTAAGGTAGGAAAAATTTGATTGGCTGATTGAATCAGCCAATCAGATTCAAGTTCAATCCGATTGGCTGATCCAGTCAGCCAATCAGATTGAGCTCGCATTCTATTGGCTGATCGGAACAGCCAATAGAATGCGAGCTCAATCTGATTGGCTGACTGGATCAGCCAATCGGATTGAACTTGAATCTAATTGGCTGATTCAATCAGCCAATCAGATTTTTCCTACCTTAATTCCGATTGGCTGATAGAATCCTATCAGCCAATCGGAATTGAAGGGACGCCATCTTGGATGACGTCCCTTAAAGGAGCCTTCATTCATCGGTAGTCCGTCGGGAAAGAAGGATGTTCTGCGTCGGCGGGATGAAGATTCAAGACCCGGCTTCGAAGATGACCTCGCACGGATAGAAGACTTCTTCAGCGCCTCTTGGAAGATGACATCGCCCGGATGGAAGATTTCTTCAGCGCCGCTTGGAGGATCACTTCATCGGATGGAAGATTTCTTCAGCGCCCCTTGGATGATCACTTCTGCCGGTCCGGATGTCCTCTTCAGTTCCATCGGTGGCTCAGCTGAGTGAAGACGACTAAAGGTAGGATGATCTTCAGGGGATTAGTGTTAGGTTATTTTAAGGGGGGTTTGGGTTAGATTAGGGGTATGTGGGTGGTGGGTTTTAATGTTGGGGGGTTGTATTTTTCTTTTACAGGCAAAAGAGCTGAATTCTTTGGGGCATGCCCCCACAAAAGGCCCATTTAAGGGCTGGTAAGGTAAAAGAGCTTTGAACTTTTTTAATGTAGAATAGGGTAGGGCATTTTTTTATTTTGGGGGGGTTTGTTATTTTATTAGGGGGCTTAGATTAGGTGTAAGTAGCCTAAAATTGTTGCAATATTTTTTAAATGTTTGTAACTTATTTTTTTTATTTTTTGTAACTTAGCTTTTTTTATTTTTTGTACTTTAGTTAGTTTATGTAATTGTATTTAATTGTAGTTATTTGTAGTTAATTTATTTAATTAATGTAATGATAGTGTAGTGTTAGGTTTAATTGTAACTTAGGTTAGGATTTATTTTACAGGTAATTTTGTATTTCTTTTAGCTAGGTAGTTATTAAATAGTTAATAACTATTTAATAACTATTCTAACTAGCTAAAATAAATACAAAGTTACCTGTAAAATAAATATAAATCCTAAGATAGCTACAATGTAATTATTAATTATATTGTAGTTATCTTAGGGTTTATTTTACAGGTAAGTATTTAGTTTTAAATAGGAATAATTTATTAAAGTATAGTGTAGTGTTAGGTGTAATTGTAACTTAGGTTAGTTTTTATTTTACAGGTACATTTCTCTTTATTTTAGCTAGGTAAGCTATTAAATAGTTAATAACTATTTAATAGCTATTGTACCTAGTTAAAATAAATTGAAAGATACCTGTAAAATAAAAATAAATCCTAAGATAGCTACAATATAATTATTATTTATATTGTAGCTATATTAGGGTTTATTTTACAGGTAAGTATTTAGTTTTAAATAGGATTAACTTAGTTAATAATAGAAATATTATTTAGATTTATTTAATTAATATTTAAGTTAGGGGGGTGTTAGGGTTAGTGTTAGACTTAGGTTTAGGGGTTAATAATTTTATTACAGTGGCGGCGGTGTAGTGGGGGGCAGGATAGGGGTTAATAAATGTATTATAGGTGGCGACGGTGTAGGGGGGGCAGGATAGGGGTTAATACATTTAATATAGGTTGCGGCGGGTTCAGGGAGTGGCGGTTTAGGGGTTAAACTATTTATTTGCGGCGAGGTGCGGGATCAGCAGGATAGGGGTTAATAACTTTATTATAGGGGGGGCAGGATAGGGGTTACTAGGTATAATGTAGGTGGCAGCGGTGTCCGGGAGCGGCGGTTTAGGGGTTAATACATTTATAAGACTTGCGGCAGGGTCTAGGAGCGGCGGTTTAGGGGTTAATACATTTATAAGACTTGCGGCAGGGTCTAGGAGCGGCGGTTTAGGGGTTAATACATGTATAAGACTTGCGGCGGGGTCTAGGACCGGCGGTTTAGGGGTTAATACATTTATAAGACTTGCGGCGGGGTCTAGGAGCAGCGGTTTAGGGGTTAGTAACTTTATTTAGTTGCGGGGGGCTCCGGGGGCGCCGGTATAGGGGGTAGAACAGTGTAGTTTAGTGTGAGTGCTTAGTGACAGGGGTATCAATAAAGCTGTCAAACAGCCGAAGAGCAGCGAGATCGGATGAGTGATAACTCTCACAGTCCGCTGCTCATCGCCCCGCGGCTTTTTGACAGCTTTACTTGATAACTTAGATGAATTTTTTCAGGTCCGCGGCGGCGATGTGAGGCGAGTTTAGGCGGGCGTATTGGGCCGGCGAAGGCAGGTAAAGTAGACACGTTGATAACTACCCCCCAGTATGTTTGAAATTTCATGAACTGATTTGTGGCAAAGGTGGTATCCCACATTTAAAGTCACTAAGCTCTTCACTACCAGTTGTACTGCCAATGTTTGTCTGTGGAGATTTCACAGCTATGTGCTTGATTGTATGCCCCTGTTAGCAATTTATGTGCCTTAAATACCTTATCTCAATAATTAGTAGGGGTGTCCGCATATCTTTGGCCATGTAGTGTATCTTAAGTGATGTCAATGGAAATTAAGGAGAATCAAATTTAATGTCAGTGATTTTAGCTGAAAATCTGCAATTAAGGTCTCCCTAGCTGTTGCCTAGTTCCTTTACAATCCATATTAAATGCCTCTGCCAGACTCATCTTCCTCTTGCCTCTAGGATTAAACACAAAATTCTGACTCTGACAAACAAATCCCTCAACTGCACTGCTCCCCCCTATATTTCAGACCTTGTCTCCAGATACTCTCCCTCTCATCCCCTTTGCTTTGCTAACAATCTCCTACTCTCCTCCTCTCTTGTTACCTCCTCACATTCAGTTAACAGGACTTCTCCAGACTGGCTCCTAACTAGTGGAACTCTCTACCTCGCTCCACAAGGCTTTCCCTTAGTTTTGAAAGGTTCAAGCGCTCCCTAAAGACTCTACTATTCAGGGATGCATACAACCTACACTAACCTTTCCTAACTCCATTGCTATCCCCTTGAACGCTTTAGCATGTAAGCCTATGAGCCCAGCTGTTTGTAGATCACATTCATAAGAGCCGACTAGAACAGTGCAACTCTCGGCAGGGCCCTCTACCCATTTGATCCCTATAAATGTTATCTTGTATACTGCTTATGTTTATAGTGCTGTGGAATCTGTTGTGCTCTACAAATACCCGATAATGATAATAAGGTATGGTTGTCCTAATTTAGCTTCTCTGCTGTTAACAACTAGACTAGCTAAATAAGGATATAGTCCTAAGTAACCAATATTTGGAAAAACCAGGAAAACAGCAGTGCTAATCTCTGCGCATATATAAACAAACTTTAAGGGTTAAAAATAATCCCCTTTATAACACCTCCAGGCTAAAGATAGAATACAGAAACTGGAGGTTCACAAAAATGGATCCAACCATTGTAGGTTTTGTGTTTTTAGCATCTGCCCCTTTCTGTCCACAAGTGTCAGTCTGCTTCTTTTCCAGTGTGTGGGGTTATTTCCTAGTGGATCTTATACCCAGTCTGCTCTGGGATAAATTGCCTGTTCCAGAGATGTGCAGCCAGTTTATACTGAGAACTCCCTAGGTAATGGCACATGTACCCAATTTATACTGGTAATGATGTCCATATAATGAGATGCCTGAGTGATATATATACACACACACCACATACACACTCACAGGCATACTCTTTATAAAACAAAGTAGTTTGGATTTACTATGACAAAAAACAACAAAATAATATTATATATATATATATATATATATATATATATATATATACATACACACATACAGAGTATATATATATATATATATATATATACATATATACATACATATATATATATATATATATATATATATAAAGTTCTGTAGGAAACGGCACACACCAATCTGAACAACCACCTGGTGCTCCGCCCCACAATAGTAAGCCAAGAAAGTGATGATGTCCGGTTTGGCTACCATTGACAAAGGCTCCTGTGAGAGCCGAAACATTTGTTTTTTTTCCATATATGACCATTAAAACGGATTTAAAAACCTGCTGTGCCGAGTTTCTGGATATCACGGATATCATATATATATATATATATATATATATATATATATATATATATATTACCAGAAAATACATGGCACTACTAACAAACATGGCTCAGTAAGATTTTTGAGTGACAGAAATATCAAGAGACATAAAATGCCTATCTGGCAGAAGCTGGTGAGTTAATGCTAAGGGCTATAGACAAATTATGAAAAAGTGACATAGAATATTTCCCCTACAGTAATTTAAAGACTTTACATTTTTTTCTTATTAGCATAAGTTCTCCCAGAAAATTGGTGCAATGTTCTCAGGATAGAAATTAGCATGAGTTCAAATAAATTGAATTCAGTAAATGACTTTACTAATTAATTATACAATCTGCACTGAAATAAATAAAAAATAGAGTCCTCAATTCTTAAATAGTCATTCGCTTTCCTTTCCTTAACATCACAAATATTTTTTCTTCTATCTGAGAGAAGTTTTAGACTTCACAATATGCAGTAGAGTTCAGTCCCTTCACCTAATTTTAATTACTTAGTTTAAGCTTTATGCTGTAGACTAATTTAATATTCATGCCAAGATCTAGAGTTCTTTAGCTATTCAGCCAAATTGCTGATTTAAAGAATTCATCAGATATGCTGAAATATGCTGAAACACTTTCTGAAAATGAAAAAAAAAAATTTAAACTGTATTTTACATTCTGCATTTGCATTCAAAGGGTTAAAGCTACATATTTAAAAGCATTGTTAGTCTCACCCCTTTGACATTACTTTTAACTTTGTGGCAGCAGCAATATATACAGTATCTCACAAAATTCTTCTTATAGCCTAGGCCATCTTTATGTAGAGTAACAATTCTTTTTTTCAGATCCTCAGAGAGTTCTTTGCCATCAGGTGCCATGTTGAACTTCCAGTGACCAGTATGAGAGAGTGTGAGAGCGATAACACCAAATTTAGCACACCTGCTCCCCACTCATACCTGAGACCTTGTAACACTAACGAGTCACATGACACCGGGGAGGGAAAATGGCTAATTGGGCCCAATTTGGACATTTCCACTTAGGGGTGTACTCACTTTTGTTGCCAACAATTTAGATATTAATGGCTGTGTGTTAAGTTATTTTGAGGGGATAGCAAATTTACACTGTTATACAGGCTGTACACTCACTACTTTACATTGTAGCAAAGTGTCATTTCTTCAGTGTTGTCACATGAAAAGATATAATAAAATATTTACAACAATGTGAGGGGTGTACTCACTTGTGTTAGATACTATATATATATATATATATATATATATATATATATATATATATACACACACACACACAGTCATATGCAAAAGTTTAGGCACCCCTGACAATTTCCATGATTTTCATTTATAAATAATTGGGTGTCTGGATCAGCAATTTCATTTTAATCTATCAAATAACTGAAGGACACAGTAATATTTCAGTAGTAAAATTAGGTTTATTGGATTAGCAGAAAATGTGCAATATGCATCAAAATGAAATTAGACAGGTGCATAAATTTGGGCACCCCAACAGAAATATTGCATCAATGTTTAGTAGAGCCTCCTTTAGCAGAAATAACAGTCTCTAGACGCTTTCTATAGCCTGTAATGAGTGTCTGGATTCTGGATGAATGTATTTTAGACCATTCCTAAATGCAAAAAATCTTCAGTTCAGTTAGGTTTGATGGTTGCTGAGCATGGACAGCCCGCTTCAAATCACCCCACAGATTTTCAATGATATTTAGGTCTGGGGACTGGGATGGCCATTCCAGAGCATTGTAATAGTTCCTCTGCATAAATGCCAGAGAAGATTTTGAGCAGTGTTTTGGGTCGTTGTTTTGTTGAAATATCCAGCCCGACGTAACTTCAACTTTGTGACTGATTCCTCAACATTATTCTCAAATATCTGCTGATATTGAGTGGAATCCATGCGGCCCTCAACTTTAACAAGATTCCCAGCACCGGCACTGGCCACACAGCCCCACAGCATGATGGAACATCCACCAAATGTTAATGTGGCTAGCAAGTGTTTGTCTTAGAACGCTGTGTTCTTTTGCCGCCATGCATAATGCCCCTTGTTATGACCAAATAACTCAATCTATGTTTCATCAGTCCACAGCACCTTCTTCCAAAATGAAGCTGGCTTATCCAAATGTGCGTTTGCATACCTCAAGTGACTCTGTTTGTGGCGTATGTGCAGAAAAACATAATTTATGTAAGAACTTACCTGATAAATTCATTTATTTCATATTAGCAAGAGTATATGAGCTAGTGACGTATGGGATATACATTCCTACCAGGAGGGGCAAAGTTTCCCAAACCTTAAAATGCCTATAAATACACCCCTCACCACACCCACAATTCAGTTTAACGAATAGCCAAGAAGTGGGGTGATAAGAAAGGAGCGAAAGCATCAAAAATAACGAATTGGAATAATTGTGCTTTATACAAAAAAATCATAACCACCACAAAAAGGGTGGGCCTTATGGACTCTTGCTAATATGAAAGAAATGAATTTATCAGGTAAGTTCTTACATAAATAATGCTTTCTTTCATGTAATTAGCAAGAGTCCATGATCTGGTGACGTATGGGATAGCAGATACCCAAGATGTGGAACTTCCACGCAAGAGTCACTAGAGAGGGAGGGATAAAATAAAGACAGCCAATTCCGCTGAAAAAATAATCCACTACCCAAATCAAAAGTTTAATTTTTATAATGAAAAAAACTGAAGATATAAGCAGAAGAATCAAACTGAAACAGCTGCCTGAAGTACTATTCTACCAAAAACTGCTTCTGAAGAAGAGAAAACATAAAAATGGTAGAATTTAGTAAAAGTATGCAAAGATGACCAAGTCATTGCTTTGCAAATCTGATCAACAGAAGCTTCATTCTTAAAAGTCCAGGAAGTAGAAACTGACTTAGTAGAATGATCCGTAATCCTCTGAGGTGGGGATTAACCCGACTCCAAATAAGCAAGATGAATCAAAAAGCTTTAACCAAGATGCCAAAGAAATGGCAGAAGCCTTCTGACCTTTCCGGAAACCAGAAAAGATAACAAATAGACTAGAAGTCTTTCTGAAATCTGAATAGCTTCAACATAATTTCAAAACTCTTACCATATCCAAAGAATGTAAGAATCTCTCCAAAGAATCCTTAGTATTAGGACACAAGGAAGGAACAATAATTCCTCTACTAATGTTGTTAAAATTCACAACTTTAGGTAGAAATTGAAAAGAAGACAGCAAAACCACCTTATCCTGATGAAAAATCAGAAAAAGGAGGCTCACAAGAAAGAGCAGATAATTCAAAAACTGTTCTAGCTGAAGAGATGTCTAAAGGAACAATACTTTCCATGAAAGTAATTTAAATGTCCAAATAAAGCATATGCTCAAACGGAAAAGCCTGTAAAGCCTTCAGAACCAAATTAAGACTCCAAGGAGGAGCAATTGGCTTAAATGACAGACTTGATACGAACCAAAGCCTGAACAAAACAATGAATAACAGAAAGATTAGCAAATTTTCCTATGAAAACAGCACAGAAAAAGCAGAGATTTGTCCTTGCAAGGAAATTGCAGACAAAAACCTTTATCTAAACTATCCTGAAGAAAACTATAAAATCCTAGGAATTCTAAAAGAATGCCAAGAGAATTTATGAAAAGAGCATCAAGAGATGTAAATCTTTCAAATTCGATAATAAATTTTACTAGACACAGATTTACGAGCCTGCAACATAGTATTATCACTGAGTCAAAGAACTTCTATGACTAAGTACTAAGCGTTAAAACTCCATACCATCAAATTAATAATTTGAGTTCCTGATGGAAAAAATGAATGTTAAGATATAAGGTCTGGCCTTAATGGAAGTGACCAAGATTGACAACTGGACATCCGAACAAGAACCATATACCAAAACCTGTGTGGCCATGCTGGAGCCACTAGCAACACAAAAGATTGCTCCCTGATGATTTTGCAAATCACTCTAAAAAGAAGAACCAGAGGCGAAAAAATATAGGCAGATTGATAACTCCAAGGAAGTGTCAATGCATACACTGCTTCCGCCTGAGGATCCCCGGACCTGAATAGGCCCCTGGGAAGTTCCTTGTTTAGATGAGATGCCATCAGATCTGTTTCTGGAAGCCCACAAATCTGAACAATTTGAAAAAACACATCTGGGTAAAGAGACCATTCTCCCGAATGTAAAGCTTGATTGACAGAGATAATCCATTTCCCAATTGTCTATACCTGGGAATATACAAATGGAACGCAAAAATTAGACATGAGCTGGATTTAGTCAAGTAAGTATCCGAGATACTTCTTTCACAGCCTAAGGACTGAGAGTCCCAACCTGATGATTGACATACGCCACAGTTGTGACATTGTCTGTCTGAAAAACAATAAAGTCTCTTTCTTCAAAAAGAAGCCAAAACTGAAGAACTCTGAAAAACGCACAGAGTTCCAAAATATTGATTGGTAATCTCGCCTCCTGAGATTTCCAAACCCCTTGTGCTGACAGAGATCCCCAGACAGCCTTCCAACCTAAAAGACTCACATCTGAAGTGATCATGGTCCAGGTTGAATGAACCGAAGAGACCCTTTAGAATTATATGATGGTGATCTAACCACCAAATCAAAGATAGTTGAACATTGGGATTCAAGGATATAAAAAGTGATATCCTAGAATCCCTGCACCATTAATTCAGTATAAAAAACTGGAAAGGTTTCTTATGAAAATGAGCAAAGGTAATTGAATCCAATGCTGCAGCCATAATACCAAAAACTTCCATGCATATAGCAACTGAAGGAAATAATAGAGACTGAAGGTTCCGACAAACAGAACCCAATAAAATTGTCACTTGTCTGCTAGAGACAAAGACATTTACACAATATATCTGGAAACCTAAAAAAAAGGTGACCCTTGCCTGAGGAATCAAAGAGCTTTTGATAAAAAAAATCCTCTAACTGTGTCTTGAAGAAACAACAAAAGTTGAATCGTATGAGATTCCGCAGAACGAAAAGACTGAGCCAGTACCACAAGACCGTCCAAATAAGGAAACACTGAGAACCTTGAAAAGACTCTTAGAGCTGTCGCTAGACCAGAAGGAAAAGCAACACATTGTTAATGCTTGTCAAAAAAAAGAGAATCTCAGAAAATGAAAATAATCTGAATGAAAACAGAAATTGAAGATATGCATCTATTATATCTATTGTGAACAAATAATGCCATTACTGACCAAAAAAGCAGAATAGACCATATAAACTCCATTCAAAAAGATGGTATACTTATATGACAATTCAAAAAGATTTTCTATCTTTGAAATAATGAATAGTTTGAATAAAACCCCCAAATCCTGTTCCTAAAAAGGAACTGGTATAAATACCCCAGAAAACTCCAGGACTGAGCAGCGCCTTGAGCCCCAACGGGTGACCAGCCACGCTTCACAAGTACCCAATACATATAGGACTGAAACACACTTCAGGAAAGTGTGAGCCTTACTGGAATAGCTGGAATAGGTTAGAGAGAGAAAAAATACTTCTCACAGATGGTTTTATTCTGAATCCTATTCTGTATCCAAATCTAAGAAATTTGGACCGAATTGAACCAAACAAATTTATTAAAAAAGTCTTAACCAGCCCCTTACCAGCTAAGCTGGAATAAGAACTGTACCTAAATGCAAATTTGGGGAGCTGACTTTGATTTTAAAAATGGCTTAAATTAAATGAAGAAAACTTCCAATTAAACATGTTACTTGGGGAAGAATTTAGAATTCCGTTCCTTATTAAAGAAAAAAGCTTAATATTTAGCCTTAGAACTCAATCTTGCAGCCCAGAGTAACAGTTGAAGAATTGAATCCAATTGTGAACCAAATAATTGATTACCTTGGAAAAAAGAAATATGGAATTTAGAAATCAAATTAGCATTCCAAGATTGAAATCATAAAGTTCTTCTAGCTAAAATAGCTAAAGACATAGATTAAACCTCATTTGCGAAAATATAAAAAAAATGACGACACAAATGAAATTATTAGCATGTTGATCAACTTAACAATGCTAAACAAATCATAATCTGATACTTGTTGCACTAAAGTATCCAACCAGAAAGCTGAAGCAGTTGCAACATCAGCCAAATAAATTACAGGTCTAAGAAAAGAACCTGAAAATAAATAATTTTCCTTAAATAAGATACAAGTTTCCCAAGGAAAAAAATAAATACTATAGAAATATAGAAATAGTAGTATGTTAGCAAGAGTAGAGATCGTCCCATAACTTGGGTTCCTCAAAACTTAAAACTAACTGCCGGCAAAGGATACAATTAAAAACCTTAGGGGGGGGGCGGAGCTAGCCGCTGAGCGAGATAGCTGCACTAGTGAGGAGCTCTGCCAAACGTCTATTTAACCGGCCAAACTTGGCTAAAACTTTTACCAAACCCACTCCTGGGACAGTTAGAGGCCAGCGAGCACTGGCAAAAGATCTTTGGACCCTGAACTTTGGCACTTTTGGCTCTAATTGCTGCCAGGAGGCTGACGGCCAGCCATCTTACTGCGGAACATTTACTACTGCTGCTGCCTAGCCGTCTTCACCGCCACAATCTCGGAGGGTCGGGGCTCCGCTCCGAGGTACCGGTGGAGTGCTGCTACTGAGTCTAAGAGCCAGGATTTCGCTGAGGTTCAGGGCGCCTACAGCATCCCACCGCCACTCCCCAAGACCAAGTCTGAGACCGCAAGAAGTTCCGGCAGGCCGACTACAGGCCTCAAGAAAAGCCTGCATGCCGCATTGACCTGGGTGTTTGAGTAACCGGAGGTCGGACAACAGGATCCTCACAACCCAGCGGGAGCCAGAAGAGATCTCCCATCTCTCATCACTGCTGCCCGGAGGGCCGGGGCTCCGCTCCGGAGCAGCAGCTTACATTTGCCTGCAATCTACTGGGGGTTAACTAAGTGGCCGCTTACCCCAGGAATCCCCCTCTGGCACCGGATCTGTGTTAGTGCTGCTGCCCTACTGACCACGGAGGCTGGTCCGGGTAGGTTACTGAGAAGTGCCTGGGGGGAAGAAAAGTTTGAAGCGCCAAGTGCGCCATACCTGCAGTGGCGCGAATACTCGCCATTTTGGGGCCTGAGCTCCTTGCTTCATTCGAGACCTTCAGCAGCGGAGAGGCACACACTTTGGGCTGCAAGGGTAAGAATCAATTTATCTAAGTAAAGTAACTGTACGCACTTACCCGGTGTCTTTCTAAGCCTTCCCCTTGCTACACTGTATTGACTATCAGAGTGGGGGCATTCATCCAGAGCCTCATCTCAGGTTTTAGGAGTGTGACACCCTAGAGACCCTGTACATCTGGCCTTTGTATATTTGTATTTCTAACCAGGTACCCCTGAGAACCTTGGAGCATCTACTTCCAAACCTAATCACCCTGGAGCCTCACAACTACTACCACTCCTTATTTCAGACCGCAGCTTTGTGTACTTACTAGGGGCTAGTTTTGAAGTGGTCTCAGACACACCCCACCCTAAGCTGCGAGGCACACTAAATATTCCTGTTCTTGCAACTTTCTCTAAGGTCACACTTTAATAACCTTAACAATAAAAACAAAAACTCTTTGCTAGAACTGCCCCTGGGCCTTATGGGATAGCCCCGCATGGACTTAAAGTTACACTTGCAACGTAGTAGGCTGCTGGGCAGCCCAGGTGCCCCTGGATAATACCCTTGGGGTGTAGGGTGATTGAAATACAACATCATTAAAAGCTGCTGCGCCAGCTCAGGTGTCTCTGTAATTTTTGAATAATTCAGAGTGTAGTGTCTTTACATAACTTGTACTTTTTTCAACAGGTACCACTCTATTTAGATCTCAGTTCCTCTTGCTGGGCTGCCGCACTTTTTTTTGAGGCAGTTCCTCTTGCTGGGTTGCCGCACTTTTTTGAAGCACACTTGGCCTCTCGCCCTGTGCGTCGGCTAGCAGGGGAAACTGTTACATGCATTTTTGCTGCTGAGTCTATCTGTGTGTTATTTTTTTTTTCTTATTGAATCCCCCCTTTGGACGCCAAAAATGACGCAATAAATTGAAGCATTTTCTGCCCCCGCGAGCCTAACAGCCCGCAAGGAAAAAAGTAAATTTGAAAATTTTTGAAGGTAAGAAAAAATATTTATTCATATGCTTTTCCCAAAATAATGAAACTGACAGTCTGAAAGAAGGAATACTGATTAACCTGAATCATGGAAAATATAAGATTAAAACATATATTTAGAACTTTACATATAAAGTGCCCAACCATAGCTTTGAGTGTCATAAATAGAAATAAGATTTACTTACCCCAAGACACTCATCTACATATAGTAGATAGCCAAACCAGTACTGAAACGAGAATCAGTAGAGGTAATGGTATTTAAGAGTATATCGTCGATCTGAAAAGGGAGGTAGGAGAAGAAATCTCTACGACCGATAACAGAGAACCTATGAAATAGATCCCCTAGAGGAAGACCATTGTATTCAAATAGGCAATACTCTCTTCACATCCCTCTGACATTAACTGCACTCTGAGAGGAAAACCGGGCTTCAGCCTGCTGCGAAGCGCATATCAACGTAGAATCTAGCACAAACTTACTTCACCACCTCCATGGGAGGCAAAGTTTGTAAAACTGAATTGTGGGTGTGGTGAGGGGTGTATTTATAGGCATTTTAAGGTTTGGGAAACTTTGCCCCTCCTGGTAGGAATGTATATCCCATACGTCACTAGCTCATGGACTCTTGCTAATTACATGAAAGAAAGGCTTCTTCCGCATCACTCTCCCATACAGCTTCTCCTTGTGCAAAGTGCACTGAATTGTTGAACGATGCACAGTGACACCATCTGCAGCAAGATGATGTTGTAGGTCTTTGGAGGTGGTCTGTGGGCTATTTTTGACCGTTCTCCCCATCCTTTGCCTCTTTGATATTTTACTTCTGGCCTTAACAAGAACTGTGTCTGTGGTCTTCCATTTCCTCACTATGTTCCTCACAGTGGACACCGACAGCTTAAATCTCTGCGATAGATTTTTGTAGCCTTCCCATAAACCATAATGTTGAACAATCTTTGTTTTCAGGTCATTTGAGAGTTGTTTTGAGGCCCCCATGTTGCCACTCTTCAGAGGAGAGTCAAAGGGGCCCATTTATCAAGCTTTCATAAATAGGCCCCATAGAGAACAACAACTTGCAATTGACCACCTTAAATTCCTTTTCACATTATTGATTGCACCTTTTTATGAAGTTCAAGGCTTAATGGGCTCACCAAATCAATTGTGTTCCAATTAATCAGTGCTAGGTAGTTACAGGTATTCAAAACAACAAAATGACAAGGGTGCCCAAATGTATGCACCTGTCTAATTTTGTTTTGATGCATATTGCACATTTTCTGTTAATCCAATAAACCTAATTTCACTACTGAAATATTACTGTGTTTTTCAGATATTTGATAGATCAAAATGAAATTGCTGATCCATACACCCAATTATTTATAAATGAAAATCATGGAATTTGTCAGGGGTGCCCAAACTTTTGCATACGACTGTGTATATTTTTATATATATATTTTTATATTTTTATATATATATATATATATATATATATATATATATATATATATATATACATACTCATCCAAGCAACACCAATTTAACCCTTTGAGTGCTAAGCACTTTCCCACCTGGGTGCTAAGATTTTTTTAAAGGGACATAATACTCATATGCTAAATCACTTGAAACTGATGCAGTATAACTGTAAAACGCTGACAGGAAAATATCACCTGAGCCTCTCTATGTAAAAAAGGAAGATATTTTACCTCACAATTTCATCAGCTCAGCAGAGTAAGTTCTGTGTAAAAAGTTATACTCGGCTACTCCCAGCTGCAGGTAAAAAAAAAAAAAAATTAAGAAATGAACAGCAGCCAATCAGCATCAGCAGTGCTGAGGTCATGAACTTTTTTACTGTGATCTCATGAGATTTCACTTAACTCTCATGAGATTTCATAGTAAGCATAGGGAAATAATATGAGAGTGCATGGGGCTCATCCCCTAAGCTGTCCCAGGACAGACATACTAATTTGCTGCTTAGAAATCCTTTACAATGGGAGGTGGCTACTGAGGAACTTTTGAGGTAAAATATCTTTGTTTTTTACATAGAGATGTTCAGGTGATATTTTCTAGTCAGCTTTTTACAGCTATACTGCATCACTTTCAAGTGTTTAAACATTTGGGTATTATGGCCCTTTAATGTTATTTTTATTTTTTTACTTTTTTTTATTTTTTTTTATTTTTTTCAGACCCCCAAGACTTACACTGTTGGAAAGGTTAGGCGATTACCTTTCCAATGGTGGGTCTTGGGGGTCTGTAGCTGCTTAGATGCCTGAGATACAGGCTTCTAAGCAGCTTGCCCCCTGCTCCTATACTTAACATGGGGGATACTCTAGTTCAGAAGACCTTGGTCTTGAAAAAGGCCCTATTGGTGGGCCGAAACGCATTGGCATATATGGTGAGTCACATTTCAACTATTTAGAGTTTATACTAAACAATACTGCTCTATGTTGTATTTTTTTTTTTTCACAGGTTTTGGATTTTTTGTTTATAACTGAATACTGCCAAGACTTCACTTAAGGATATATTTTCACATTTTTTTCACATTTTTCTTTTTCTTCATATTAACTTTCACACATTATTCACTAAGTTGGCTTGAAATCTATTTTTTACCATTATCAATTGAGGATTATTTTTGAGGAATTGTTTTTTAACACGTCATTTTTCTTACCATTGACAATTTTTTCTCACTTGGATTTTTTACTACACGGTTGGATTATTTGGAGCACTTGGATGATTTTATTTACACCCAAAACATTGGACTTTTTCATTAATTTTATTAACTTTTCCTTTGATGTCATACTATTCTTATTGTCTTATTTATTATATATTCTAGCATACACTGATTTACCCATCACTCACTTATCCATTTATTTATATACCTGTAAAAATCAGACCCTAGAGCGGTTGATTTTGGTTTTACATTGCTTTTATCTATATTGTATCTGTTATTATATGTCCACATTGTTTTTATAAATCATATTTGTATGTATTTTTCTGCTTTTAACACTGTACCATGGATCCATGTTTGAATATGTTTTTGTAATTATTATATTTGTCCTGTAACTAATTAAATAATTTTTATACACACCCTCACTACATTTATATTTCCTTGACCTGGCCTTTTGTATAGAGGCACCCCTTACACATTTTAAAATTTTGTATATTTTTCATGGGTAACTAGGGACCCATTTGTGGAGCAAAGGTCATTTAAGTTAGCGCTGTTGAATCAATACTGTATTATACTAAACATCTCCTACAGAAATTAGAACACATTACTTGGGAGCCTAATTTTGGGTGGCTTACTATAGACATAGTGTCACTCTATTCATCGATCCCTCAATAAATGGGGATAGAAGCCACTAAGTTCTATTTGATTCTGTTCACTACATACAGTAGTGAGTTAATAAGTTATCTATTTGAGGTTACCCTATTTTTGTTAACTCATAATTTCTTCATGTTTAATGATACTTATCTCCAAACACGTGGCTCAGCCATGGGGGCAAAATTCGCCCCTCATATTCCAGTTTGGTTATGGGCATGTGGGAGAACATCTACTTGTTTGGAGATAATAACCCCTACAGTAGCAGTATTGTTTTTTTCTATCGTTTTATAGACGATTTGATTTTTATTTGGACTGGCATAGTGAGTGATATTGAGGATTTTGTGACTTATTTAAATGACAATCCTTGGGGTCTTTGGTTTACTTTTGAGTTCAATTACAACACAATTAACTATTTGGATGTAATTGTAACAACCAGCAAAACCAGTGGGAAAATAGAGTCTACCATTTATAGCAAACCTATATCAGGAAACACACTCTTTCACTGGAAAAGTAACCATCCGAGAAAAGTACCGTACTGCATTGCCAAGGGCAAGTTCATAAGAACCAAAAGAAATTGTTCTAATGAAGAGGAGTATGTACGCCAGAGCTCTGACCTTATATCTAGACTAAGAGAGAGAGGGTACAGTCAGGGAGTGGTCCTCAAGCCTAAAACAGAGGTAGACCTTATTGATAGGGCACTCCTTCCGAGAGATAGCAACAAGAACCAGGTATAGGAAACAAGTCACTGAACATAGAGATCTTCCTATCACCTTTGTGACACAATATTCCTCAGACTATGAGGATGTTTGCAAGATAATTCAAAATCACATCCCCATGTTATCAGCTGATGACAAAATACAGGGAGTAATTAAACAGGGTTGTCGCTTCTCTTACAGAAGGGGTGTCACCTTAGGGAATATTATCTCCCCTAACTGCTAATGCACCCACCATCTCCGCCTGAGGATCCCTGTACCTGGAAAGGTATATGGAAAGTTTCCTGTTTAGATGGGAAGCCATCAGATCTATTTCTGGAAGACCCTACATCTGTAAAATGTGAAAAAACACATCTGGATGGAGAGACCACTCCCCCGGATGCAAAGCCAGACGGCTTAGATAATCCGCCTCCCAATTGTCTACACCTGGGATATGAGTCACAGACTGAAGGTTTTGACAGGCTTAAACCAATTTCATTCGTCTCTTGCCTGTTAAAAGACAGAGTCATGGACACTGAATCTATCTGTAAACTTAAAAAGGTGAGGAATCAAGAAACTCTTTGGTAAATTGATTCTCCAACCATGTCTTTGAAGAAACAACACTAGTTGATTTGTGTGAGATTCTGCTAAATGTAAAGATTGAGCCAGTACCAAGATAACGTCCAAATAAGGAAACACAGTAATACCCTGCTCTCTGATTACAGATAGAAGGGCGCCGAGAATCTTCTTAAAGATTCTTGGAGCTGTCGCTAGGCCAAATGGAAGAGCAACAAATTGATAATGCTTGTCTAGAAAAGAGAATCTCAGAAACTGATAATGATCTGGATGAATCGGAATGTGAAGATAAGTGTCCTGTAAGTCTATTGTGGACCTTGCTGAACAAAAGGCAGAGTAGTCCTTATAGTCACCATCTTGAAAGTTGGGACCCTTACAAAATGATTCAAAAACTTCAGATCCAGAATGGGTCTGAATGAATTTTCTTTCTTTGGGACAATGAATATATTTGAATAAAAACCCAGACCCTGTTCCTGAAGTAGAACTGGTATAATCACCCCTGAAAGCTCCAGATCTGAAACACACTTCAGAAAAGCCTGAGCTTTCACAGGATTTGTTGGAATGTGAGAGAGAAAGAATCTTCTCACATGAGGTCTTACCCTGAAACCTATTTGATACCCTTGAGAAACAATGCTCTGAATCCACTGATTCTGAACAGAATCTGCCCAAATGTTTTAAAATAATTTCAATCTGCCCCCCCCCACCAGTTGAACTGGATTGAGGGCCACACCTTCATGCAGTCTTGGGGGCTGGCTTTGGTTTCTTATACAGGTGAAACTCGAAAAAATAGCATATATCGTGCAAAAGTTAATTTATTTCACTAATGTAACTTAAAAGGTGAAACAAATATATGAGATAGACTCATTACATGCAAAGCAAGATAGTTCAAGCCGTGATTTGTCATAATTGTGATGATTATGGCTTACAGCTCATGAAAACCCCAAATCCACAATCTCAGAAAATTAGAATATTGTGAAAAGGTGCAATATTCTAGGCTCAAAGTGTCCCACTCTAATCAGCTAATTAAGCCATAACACCTGCAAAGGGTTCCTGAGCCTTTAAATGGTCTCTCAGTCTGGTTCAGTAGGAATCACAATTATGGGAAAGACTGCTAACCTGACAGTTTTGCAGAAAACCATCATTGACACCCTCCATAAGGAGGGAAAGCCTCAAAAGGTAATTGCAAAAGAAGTTGGATGTTCCCAAAGTGCTGTATCAAAGCACATTAATAGAAAGTTATGTGGAAGGGAAAAGTGTGGAAGAAAAAGGTGCACAAGCAGCAGGGATGACCGCAGCCTGGAGAGGATTGTCAGAAAAAGGCCATTCAAAAGTGTTGGGGACTTTCACAAGGAGTGGACTGAGGCTGGAGTCAGTGCATCAAGAGCCACCACACACAGACAGATCCTGGACATGGGCTTCAAATGTCGTATTCCTCTTGTCAAGCCACTCCTGAACAACAAACAATATCAGAAGTGTCTTACCTGGGTTAAAGAAAAACAGACCTGGTCTGTTGCTCAGTGGTCCAAAGTCCTCTTTTCTGATGAGAGCAAATTTTGCATCTCATTTGGAAACAAAGGACCCAGAGTATGGAGGAAGAATGGAGAGGCACACACTGCAAGATGCTTGAAGTCCAGTGTGAAGTTTCCACAGTCTGTGTTGATTTGGGGAGCCATGTCATCTGCTGGTGTTGGTCCACTGTGCTTCATTAAGTCCAGGGTCAACGCAGCCGTCTACTAGGAGATTTTGGAGCACTAAATGCTTCCTTCCGCAGACGAGCTCTATGGGGATGCTAACTTCATTTTCCAGCAGGACTTGGCACCTGTCCACACTGCCAAAAGCACCAAAACCTGGTTCAATGACGTGGGATTACTGTGCTTGATTGGCCAGCAAACTCACCTGACCTGAACCCCATAGAGTCCAACTAAGAACCAAATAAATTATTACCCTGGAAAGATAGAGATAGTAATCTAGATTTAGATACCATGTCAGCATTCCATGATTTAAGCTATAAAGTTCTTATAGACAGAATAGCTAAAGACATAGATTTAACATTAATCTTGATGATATCAAAAATAGCATCACAGATAAAATGAATAGAAATGGCAGGCCTGAGAATATAGCCAGAATGTAAATAAGCTTTCCTTAGATAAGATTCAATCTTCCTATCTAAGGGATCCTTAAAAGAAGTACTATCTTCCATAGGAATAGTAGTACGTTTGGCAAGAGTAGAAATAGCCCCATCAACCTTAGGGACTTTTTCCCAAAACTCCAAATTAGCTACTGGTAAAGGATAGAACTTCTTAAACCTAGAAGAAGGATTAAAAGAAGCACCAGGCTTAGACCATTCTTTAGCAATCACATCAGAAACCGCATCTGAAATAGGAAAAACCTCAGGAGTAATCACAGAAGGTTTAAAAACAGAATTTAATTGTTTACTGGTTTTGTTATCAAGAGGATCAGACTCCTCAATACCCAAAGTAACAAATGCTTCTTTCAACAAAGACCGAATAAATGCAATCTTAAAAAGATAAGAAGATTTATCAATTTCAATGTCTGAAGTAGGATCTTCTGAAGCAGAGAGATCCTCTTCAGAGGAGGATATTTCAGTATGTTGTCGGTCAGTACAAATTTCATCAGTTATATGAGAAGTTTTAAAAGACAATTTATTAGAAGGTGGAATAGCAGACATAGCCTTCTGTATTGCTTCAGCAATATATTTTTTAATATCAACAGGGATATTGTGTACATTAGATGTTGAGGGAACAACAGGTGCTGTACTAGTACTAATAGAAACATTATCGGCATGCAAAAGCTTATCATGATGACAACTGTTACATAATATAGTCACAGATATAGGCCTCTATTTATCAAGCCGTCAACCGAAAATACGCTGGAATTCCGCAGCGTAATTGTGGCGTGCCTGATTCACCTTATTTATCAAAGGCTACAGACTGGCAAAAGTAGAATTTCTTTTACAAAGATATGACGAGTCCACGGATTTCATCCTTACTTGTGGGATATTAACCTCCTGCGAACAGGAAGTGGCAAAGAGCACCACAGCAGAGCTGTATATATAGCCCCTCCCTTCCACTCCGCCCTCATTCTCTTTGCCTGTGTTATACTAGGAAGAGATAAAGTGAGGTGCTAGTTTTATTTTCTTCAATCAAGAAGTTTTTTATTTTAAATGGTACCGGTGTGTACTATTTTCCTCAGGGGGATATGGAAGAAGATTTCTGCCCTGAGGTTAATGATCTTAGCAGTTGTAACTAAGATCCACACTGGTTCCCACAAGACTTCTGAAGGTAACACATGAGACATCTTCAGTGTGGAGACCGGTTTCATGCTACAAGCAGCATTAAGGTATGTGCAGCCTTTTATTTCTGAAGAGACTTGATATATCAGAACTGGCTGGCATTTATTTCCCTATATGGGAATGGGGTAAGCAGTAAACCTGTTTCACAGAAGGGTATTACTAGAGTCCCCTGTTATTATTTTATTATATTTCTGACATAAGGGCATGATATGACACTCTGGGAGAGGCATAAGAACTTTTAATCGATAAGCTGTTAAAACGATTAAGTTATTTTTTATTATATATCCAGCATGACTTGCTGGGATGTGTTTGGGTTGTGTTTTGTGTTCCACTTAGCTGTATGTTAAACCGCTTCCCATGCGGTTGTGTTTGGGCCTACTCCAACTTCGGCCATAAGGGGTGGGGCTTGTCTTTGCGCGCTCAGATGCGCACTTCCTTCTGACAGAGGAGCAGCAAGCAGTAACTCCGGTTGCTCCTGGACAGTAGTCTCTGGCTTGGAGTGTTGGCTATTGATTTCGAAGTACCCTGGGGGCAGGTAGGTGCTTTTGTGTAAACTGATATATTTTTCACGTTAGAGCTTTATTTTTTCACCTTTCTCATAGGGTGCAATAATTTTTGGATATACTAATTAGTTTTAGTGAATTTTGGTAGCAAATTAATGTTATTTAAGCAGTTTTGGAAAAATTGTTCACTTTTTCTTTCTTAAAGGCGCAGTACACGTTTTTCAAAGTTTTATTTAAAACAATAAATAAAGTGTTTAAACAACTTTTGTGGCTATTATTAGTCTGTTCAACATGTCTGACATTGAGAGTTCTCATTGTTCTATGTGTTTAGAAGCTATTGTGGAACCCCCTCTTAATTGTGTACCTCTTGTACTGAAAGGGCCTTACATTGTAAAGACCATATTTTAGGTCAAGAAAGTAGGCCTAAGGATGATTCTCAGTCTGAAGAGAATCAGGATATGCCATCCAATTCTCCCCAAGTGTCACAAATTTTAACGCCCACACAAGCGACGCCAAGTACCTCTAGTCCGTCTAATTCCTTTACTCTGCAGGAGATGGCTGCAGTTATGTCAACTACCCTTACAGAGGTATTATCTAAATTACCAGTGTTGCAGGGTAAACGCAGCAGGTCAGGTATTAATGTAAATACTGAATCTTCTGATTCTTTTTTGGCTATTTCCGATGTACCCTCACTGTGTTCTGAGTTGGGGGTCAGGGAATTGCTGTCTGAGAGAGAAATTTCAGACTCAGGGCATGTGTTACCTCAGACAGATTCAGACATTATGTCCTTTAAATTTAAGCTTGAACACCTCCGTCTGTTACTTCGGGAGGTCTTAGCGACTCTGGATGATCGTGATCCTATTATGATACCACCAGAGAAATTGTGTAAAATGGACAAATATCTAGAAGTGCCTACTTATACTGATGTTTTTCCAGTTCCTAAAAGAATTTCGGAAATGATTAAGAAGGAATGGGATAGACCAGGTATACCATTTTCTCCCCCCCCCCCCCTACTTTTAAGAAAATGTTTCCCATATCGGACACCATTCGGGACTTGTGGCAAATGGTCCCTAAGGTGGAGGGAGCTATATCTACTTTGGCTAAGCGTACAACTATACCCATTGAGGACAGTTGTGCTTTCAAAGACCCTATGGATACGAAAATTAGAGGGTCTCCTAAAGAAATTGTTTATTAATCAGGGTTTTCTTTTACAACCTACTGCTTGCATTGTTCCAGTAACTACTGCAGCAGCCTTTTGGTTTGAAGCTCTGGAAGAGTCCCTGAAGGTTGAGACTCTGTTAGATGACATTTTGGATAGAAATAAGGCTCTCAAGTTAGCTAATTCTTTCATTACTGATGCCGCTTTTCAAATTTCTAAATTAGCGGAGAAAAATGCAGGATTTGCTATTTTAGCGCGTAGAGCGCTGTGGCTCAAATCTTGGTCTGCTGATGTGTCATCAAAACATAAGCTTTTAGCTATTCCTTTTAAAGGTAAGACCCTTTTCGGGCCAGAATTGAAGGAAATAATTTCTGACATTACAGGAGGTAAAGGCCATGCCCTACCTCAGGATAAGT
The DNA here is from genome assembly GCF_027579735.1 of Bombina bombina. Taxonomy (NCBI): domain Eukaryota; kingdom Metazoa; phylum Chordata; class Amphibia; order Anura; family Bombinatoridae; genus Bombina; species Bombina bombina. The sequence goes on along the minus strand of NC_069502.1, from coordinate 127,194,843 downwards.
CTGTTAAGATGAGGGGTAAACAAAATAATTTTCATTTCCTTTTAAGGGAGGACCTTCTGCTTCCTCTTCCTCCTCAAAGCAGGAAGAGAATTTTACCCAATCTAAGTCAGTCTGGAGACCCAATCAGAATTGGAATAAAGGTAAACAATCCAAGAAGCCCGCTGCTGCTGCTACAAAGACAGCATGAAGGGGTGGCCCCCGATCCGGGACCGGATCTAGTAGGGGGCAGACTTTCTTTCTTTGCCCAGGCTTGGGTAAGAGATGTTCAGGACCCCTGGGCACTAGAAATAGTGACCCACAGTTATCAGTTGGATTTCAAGGATTTTCTCCCAAGAGGGAGATTTCATCTTTCAAGATTATCTGCAGACCAGATAAAAAGAGAGGAGTTCTTATGCTGTGTAAAAGACCTTGTTGCCATGGGAGTAATTTGTCCAGTTCCAAAATCGGAACAAGGACAGGGGTTTTACTTAAATTTATTTGTGGTTCCCAAAAAAGAGGGAACTTTCAGACCCATCTTAGACCTCAAGTGTCTAAACAAATTTCTCAAAGTCCCATCGTTCAAGATGGAGACTATACGAACAATTTTACCAATGATCCAGGAAGGTCAATTTATGACTACCGTGGACTTGAAGGATGCTTACCTTCATATTCCTATCCACAAGGATCATCATCAGTTTCTAAGGTTTGCCTTCCTGGACAAACATTATCAGTTCGTGCCTCTTCCCTTCGGGTTGGCCACAGCACCCAGAATCTTCACAAAGGTTCTAGGGTTTCTTTTGGCGGTTCTCAGACAGCGAGGCATAGCAGTGGCACCTTATCTGGACGATATTCTAATTCAGGCGTCAACATATGAACTGGCAAAATCTCATACAGACATAGTGTTGTCTTTCCTGAGAACCCACGGGTTCCTTTCTTGGGAATTCTGATAGACTCGGTAGCCATGAAAATATTTCTGACAGAGGTCAGAAAATCAAAGATTCTAATTACTTGCCGAGCACTTCAGTCCATTCCTCGGCCATCAGTGGCTCAGTGTATGGAGGTAATTGGGTTTGCTCGCTTTCATCTCAGACCACTGCAACTGTGCATGCTCGGACAGTGGAATGGGGATTATGCGGATTTATCTCCTCAGATAAATCTGGATCAAGAGACCAGAAACTCTCTTCTTTGGTGGTTGTTGCCGGATCATCTGTCCCAGGGGACTTGTTTCCGCAGACCTTTGTGGGTGATAGTGACAATGGATGCCAGTCTTCTGGGCTGGGGTGCAGTTTGGAACTCCCTGAAGGCTCAGGGTGTTTGGACTCAGGTGGAGTCTCTACTTCCAATCAATATTCTGGAACTGAGAGCAATATTCAATGCGCTTCAGGCGTGGCCTCAGTTGGCTTCAGCCAAATTCATCAGATTCCAGTCGGACAACATCACGACTGTGGCATATATCAATCATCAGGGGGAACAAGGAGCTCCTTAGTGATGATAGAAGTATCCAAGATAATCCATTGGGCAGAGGCCCACTCTTGTCATCTGTCAGCGATCTACATCCCAGGAGTAGAGAACTGGGAGGCGGATTTTCTAAGTCGACAGACTTTTCATCCGGGGGAGTGGGAACTTCACCCGGAGGTATTTGCCTCATTGATTCTCAGATGGGGCAGGCCGGAATTGGATCTGATGGCATCTCAACAGAATGCCAAGCTTCCAAGATACGGATCCCGGTCAAGGGATCCTCAGGCCGAACTGATAGATGCCTTGTCAGTGCCTTGGTTGTTCAGCCTAGCTTATGTGTTTCCACCATTTCCTCTCCTCCCACACGTAATTGCTCGAATCAAACAGGAGAGAGCTTCAGTTATCCTGATAGCGCCTGCGTGGCCACGCAGGACTTGGTATGCGGATCTAGTGGACATGTCCTCTCTGCCACCGTGGAAACATCCATTGAGACAGGACCTTCTCATTCAAGGTCCATTCCAACATCCAAATCTAATTTCTCTGCAGCTGACTGCGTGGAGATTGAACACTTGATTTTAATCGAAGCGAGGATTCTCTGATTCGGTCATCAATACTTTGATACAGGGTAGAAAGCCTGTCACTAGAAAAATCTATCATAATATAAGGCGTAAATATCTTTAGTGGTGTGAATCCAATGGTTACTCATGGAGTAAAGTTAGGATTCCTAGGATTCTGTCTTTTCTCCAAGAAGGATTGGAGAAAGGGTTATCAGCAAGTTCCTTAAAGGGACACATTTCTGCTTTGTCAATTCTGTTTCACAAACATTTGGCAGATGTGCCAGATGTTCAGTCTTTTTGTCAGGCTCTATCTAGAATTAAGCCTATATTTAGACCCATTACTCCTCCTTGGAGTTTGAATTTAGTTTTTCGAGTTCTTCAAGGGGTTCTGTTTGAACCCATGCATTCCATGGATATCAAATTGTTATCTTGGAAAGTTCTGTCTTTAGTTGCTATTTCTTCTGCTCGAAGAGTTTGAGCTTTCAGCGCTACAGTGTGATTCTCCTTATCTCATTTTTCATTCTGATAAGGTGGTATTACGTACCAAACCTGGATTCCTTCCTAAGGTTGTTTCAAATAAGAATATTAATCAGGAAAGTGTAGTTCCTTCCTTATGTCCTAATCCTTCTTCAAAGAAGGAGCGTTTGTTGCATAATTTGGATGTGGTCCGTGCCTTAAAGTTTTACTTACAGGCAACTAAGGATTTCCGTCAATCATCTTCATTATTCATTCTTTATTCTGGAAAGCGTAGGGGTCAGAAAGCTATGGCTACCTCTCTTTCTTTTTGGCTGAGAAGTATCATCCGCCTGGCATATGAGACTGCTGGACAGCAGCCTCCTGAAAGAATTACGGCTCATTCTACTAGGGCTGTGGCTTCCACATGGGCCTTTAAAAACGATGCTTCTGTTGAACAGATTTGTAAGGCTGCGACTTGGTCGTCCCTTCATACTTTTTCCAAATTTTCCAAATTTGATACTTTTGCTTCTTCTAAAGGCTATTTTTTTGAGAAAGGTTCTTCAAGCAGTGGTGCCTTCCGTTTAGGTTCCTGTCTTGTCCCTCCCTTTCATCCGTGTCCTATTGCTTTGGTATTGGTTTCCCACAAGTAAGGATGAAATCCGTGAACTTGTCATATCTTTGTAAAAGAAAAGTAAATTTATGCTTACCTGATAAATGAATTTCTTTTACGATATGAAGAGTCCACGGCCCACCCTGTTATTTTAAGACAGATTTATTTTTTGTAAACTTCAGTCACCTCTGCACCTTTTTAGCCTTTCCTTTTCTCTTCCTATACCTTCGGCCGAATGACTGAGGGTGGAGGGGAAGGGAGGGGCTATATATACAGCTCTGCTGTGGTGCTCTTTGCCACTTCCTGTTAGCAGGAGGTTAATATCCCACAAGTAAGGATGAAATCCGTGGACTCGTCATATCGTAAAAGAAATTAAGCATAAATTTACTTTTCGTGACGTAACATACGATCCGCCGGTTTCAGTCCGACACAGATCGATGCTTACGTCACTACAGATGTTCCGAAAGCAAACTCGGCACTATCTGACTACTTTTGCTACTTATCAAATTTCTACCAGATACGCTCGGCACTATTCTGGCCCAGCGTACCTGGTTTTCAATCCGCCGCACTGGAGGCGCCGGATGCCATAGGAATCAATGGGAGTCTGAAAGCAGCAAATCTTATGTTTGCTGCTGCCTGATATCCCATTGATTCCTACGGGAGAAGAAAGTTATGTTTACACCTAAAACCCTAACATAAGCCCAGAGTCTAAACACCCCTAATCTGCCGCCCCGACACCGCCGCCACCTACATTATACTTATTAACCCCTAATCTGCCCCCGACACCGCCGCCACCTACATTATACTTATTAACCACTAATCTGCCCCCGACACCTACATTATACTTATTAACCCCTAATTTGCCGTCCCCAACGTCGCTGCAACTATATTAAATTTATTAACCCCTAAACCTAAGTCTAACCCTAACACCCCTAACTTAAATCTAATTTAAATACATCTAAATAAAATTCCTATCATTACCTAAATTATTCCTATTTAAAACTAAATACTTACCTATAAAATAAACCCTAAGATAGCTACAATATAACTAATAGTTACATTGTATCTAGCTTAGGCTTTATTTTTATTTTACAGGCAAATTTGTATTTATTTTAACTAGGTAGAATATTTACTAAATAGTTATTAACTATTTAATAACTACCTAGCTAAAATAAATACAAAAGTACCTGTAAAATAAAACCTAACCTAAGTTACAATAACACCTAACACTACACTATAATTAAATAAATTAACTAAATTAAATACAAATTACCTAAATTAAATTATCTAAAGTACAAAAAACAAACAAACACTAAATTACAGAAAATAAAAACAAATTAGATATTTAAACTAATTACACCTAATCTAATAGCCCTATCAAAATATAAATAGCCCCCCCCCCCCCAAAAAAAAAACCCTAGCCTAAACCCCTATCCTTAAAAGGGCCTTTTGCCCACACAACCAACCCCCCAAATAAAAATCTAACTAAAAAAACCTAAGCTCCCCATTGCCCTGAAAAGGGCATTTGGATGGGCATTGCCCTTAAAAGGGCAGTTAGCTCTTTTGCGGCCCAAAGCCCTAACCTAAAAATAAAACCCACCTAATACACCCTTAAAAAAACCTAACACTAACCCCCTGAAGATCGACTTACCGGGAGACGTATTCATCCAAGTCGGGCAGAAGTGGTCCTCCAGACGGCAGAAATCTTCATCCAGACGGCATCTTCTATCTTCATCCATCCGGCGCGGAGCGGGTCCATCTTCAAGACATCCGACGCGGAGCATCCTCTTCTGCCGACGACTGCCCGATGAATGAAGGTTCTTTTAAGTGAAGTCATCCAAGATGGCATCCCTTAGATTCCGATTGGCTGATAGAATTCTATCAGCCAATCGGAATTAAGGTAGAAAAAATCCTATTGGCTGATGCAATCAGCCAATAGGATTGAGCTTGCATTCTATTGGCTGATTGGAACAGTCAATAGAATGCAAGCTCAATCCTATTGGCTGATTGGATCAGCCAATAGGATTTTTTCTACCTTAATTCCGATTGGTTGATAGAATTCTATCAGCCAATCGGAATTGAAGGGACGCCATCTTGAATGACGTTACTTAAAGGTACCATCATTTAGTCATCGGATGAAGACAGAAGAGGATGCTCCACGTCGGATGTCTTGAAGATGGACCCGCTTCACGCAGGATGGATGAAGCTAGAAGATGCTGTCTGGATGAAGACTTCTGCCCGTCTGGAGGACCTCTTCTTCCAGGCTTGGATGAAGACTTCTGCCCGTCTGGAGTACCACTTCGCCCGGCTTCGTTGTGGACTTCGGCCCGGTTGAGTGAAGACTTCTCAAGGTAGGCTGATCTTCAAGGGGTTAGTGTTAGGTTTTATTAAGGGGGGATTGGGTGGGTTTTAGAGTAGGGTTGGGTGTGTGGGTGGTGGGTTTTAATATTGGGGGGGTATTGTACTTTTTTACAGGTAAAAGAGCTGATTACTTTGGGGCAATGCCCCGCAAAAATAACTATTTAATAACTATTCTACCTAGTTAAAATAAATACAAAAACTTGCCTGTAAAAAAAAAATAAACCCTAAGCTAGATACAATGTAACTATTAGTTATATTGTAGCGCTTAGGGTTTATTTTATAGGTAAGTATTTAGTTTTAAATAGGAATAATTTAGTTAATGATGGTAATTTTATTTAGATTTATTTAAATTATATTTAAGTTAGGGGGGTTAGGGTTAGACTTAGTTTTAGGGGTTAATAACTTTAATATAGTGGTGGCGATGTTGGGGGCAGCAGATTAGGGGTTAATAAATGTAGGTAGGTGGCGGCGACATTGGGGGCGGCAGATTAGGGGTTAATAAATATAACGTAGGTGTCGACGATGTTGGGAGCAGCAGATTAGGGGTTCATAACCATAATGTAGGTGGCGGCGGTGTCCGGAGCGGCAGATTAGGGGTTAATAAGTATAATGCAGGTGTCGGCGATGTCGGGGGTGGCAGATTAGTGGTTAATATGTGTAAGATTAAGGGTGTTTAGACTCTGGGTTCATGTTAGGGTGTTAGGTGTAGACATAAAATGTATTTCCACATAGAAATCAATGGGGCTGCGTTAGGAGCTGAACGCTGCTTTTTTGCAGGTGTTTTTCAGCCAGTTCTGCCCCATTGATTCCTATAGGGAAATCGTGCACGAGCATGTTTAGCCAGCTCACCGCTACCGTAAGCAGCGCTGGTATTGAGGTGAGATGTTGAGCAAAATTTTGCTCTCCGCTCACATTTCTGGGGCTAACGCCGGGTTAAAAAAAAAAAAAACGTAATACCAGCGCTGTCTGCAAGTGAGCGGTGAGCATAAACTGCTCATTAGCCCCGCACAGCTTTACCAACAAAACTCATTATCTAGCCGAACGTTTTTAAAACTAAGGTATATGTGAGGTGGGAGGTGTATTTATAGGCATTTTGAGGTTTGGGAAACTTTGCCCCCTCCTGGTAGGAATTTATATCCCATACGTCAATAGCTCATGGACTCTTGCCACTTACATGAAAGAAAGGGTATTGCAGGATGCCTCAATATCGAGGCATCACTGCAATACCCTGAAAGCGGCTGGAAGCGATCACGATCGCTTCCAGCACTTGAAACTCCTGAGGACGTGCCAGGCAAGTCCTTGGTCGTTAACAACCGTTTTTGGTAGAACGTGTCTGGCACGTCCTTGGTCGTTAAGGGGTTAAATATTTAAACAAGATTAAAATGAATACCACACTTTAGGAATGAGCAACTGGAAATACCTCAGATGACTTAACAGAAGGTTTACAAATGAAATACAGCTGCTTAACAGTTTTATCCTCAGACAGAAACATTGGAATCCTGAACCCCTACATTACATAACTCTTCTCTTAAAAGAGAACATAGGAGTTCAAGCTTAAGCAAAAAAAGAGGAAGATTCCTGATCAGAGACTGACTCGATCATCTAAAACACTTCCCCCTGAGAGGACAAATCAGAAGCGTCAGGAACATTCAGTTTAACATGTCAGGTACCTGCCGCCTTGTTAAGCCGCATCCACTCCTTCGGCCAATGCTATGGCCACATGGGGTATTCATGAGAATGCCGCACTGTCTTCTCATATTGTGCACCTGTGTGTCCTCCCTGGTACAAACTTGCACCTATTTAAAGCAAATCCTTATCTTCCTTGCCCAATTATAGGTTGTGCCTTGTGTACTCCTGGGTGCTCTATTAGTTACTCATATTAAAGATTGAACTGCTTGCCTGTTGCAGAACTCTGCTTAGCCCTGTGGCTTACTCTTTGCTTAACCCTTTGGTACTCAGAAAGATTGGACTGCCTGCTGAACTCTGCGTAACCCTTTTGTTACTTATAATTATAGGACTGTTTGCCTACGTCTGTACCTTGCTTAACCCCTTCCAGCCCTTATGACTTTCTATGCTGTCCTAACCGCACTGGGCTTTAAAGCTGTTAGGACGTCATAAAACATCAGACACGTTTGGCTGTACTGAAGACAAAGGCGCTTTCTGAATGGGATTGCGGGCTGGAGGACGTGCCTAGCATCATAGGCACTCCACCCTGACTCAATCCTATCATTGTTCAAGTTATTTAAATTTTTTACTTAGTTTACATCAGAACTTTGTATAATAACACATTTGTGAAAACAGAAGGATCATGTTAATGTGCCATCTATCTGGATAGAGACATATAAGAAGTGAAGGCACACCGTTTGAAGGCAATACGAGATTTGGATTTCAACAAATCCTTTTACAGTAATAAACAGGACTGTGTAAGACAAAGCCATATCCATAGAAAATGGCCAAACATGTTTTCAGTATATTTCCTTTTTGCAGACTGTCAGTTTCATATCTGGTAAATGCATTTTTTAGGAAAATGTATTTCTTACCTGGGGTTTAGTCTCTTTTTTTCAAATTGACTGTCTTTTAAATTCGCGGGCAGAATTAGGCTCGCAAGGGTGCAAAATGCCAACGTTAATTGCGTCATTCTTGGTGCGAGATTTTTTTGGCGCGAAATTACGTTCGTTGATGCCGAGTCTTTCTCAAGGTTGCGTCAGCTGACGCGAGTGTGTCATTTCCTCGGATGTTTTTGGGTGCCAAAAAATGTTTTTCTGTTTGTGTGCGTCATACTTGGCACCAAATATTTTCATTATTTAAGACCCCATTCCTATATGCCTCTTGCCTTTTTTTCTCTATCAGAGGGCTATGCTGTTTGCATTTTTTCCCATTCCTGAAACTGCCATATAAGGAAATTGATAAATTTGCTTTATATGTGGGTTTTTTCTCTTACATTTGCAAGATGTCTCAATCTGATCCTGTCTCAGAAATCACTGTTGGAACCCTGCTGCCTGATAACAGTTCTACAAAAGCTAAGTGCATTTGTTGTAAACTTGTGGAGGTTATACCTTCAGCTGTGGTTTGTAATAGTTGTCATGATAAACTTTTACATGCAGAGAATGTATCCATCAGTAGTAGTTCATTACCTGTTGCTGTTCCCTCAACATCTAATGCACAAGATATACCTGTAAATTTAAAAGAATTTATTTCTGATTCTATTCAGAAGGCTTTGTCTGCCATCCCGCCTTCTAATAAACGTAAAAGGTCTTTTAAAACTTCTCATAAAGTTGATGAAATTTCAAATGACCGGCAACATGCTGAATTATCCTGCTCTGATGAGGATCTATCTGGTTCAGAAGATCCTACCTCAGATAGACACTGACAAATAATCTTATTTAAAATGGAGTATATTCGTTCTTTGTTAAAATAAGTGTTGATTACTTTGGATATGGAGGAAACTAGTCCTCTGGAGTAACCACAGGAGGTTTATAAACAGAATTTAAATGTTTACTAATTTTAATATCAAGAGGTTTTTCCAGTTCCTGATGCTATTTCTGATATTATTTCTAAGGAATGGAATAGGCCTGGTACTTCTTTTATTCCTTCTTCAAGGTTTAAAAAAATGTATCCTTTGCCAGCAGTTAGATTGGAGTTTTGGGAAAAGATCCCCAAAGTTGATGGGGCTATCTCTACTCTTGCTAAACGTACTACTATTCCTACAGAAGATAGTACTTCTTTTAAAGAACCTTTAGATAGGAAACTTGAATCTTATCTAAGAAAAGCCTATTTATATTCAGGTCATCTACTCAGGCCTGCAATTTCATTGGCTGATGTTGCAGCTGCTTCAACTTTTTTGTTGGAGACTTTAGCGCAACAAGTATTGGATCCTGAATTGTCTAGCATTGTTAACTTGATTCAACATGCTAATAATTTTATTTATGATGCCATTTTTGATATCATCAAAATTGATGTTAAATCTATGTCTTTAGCTATTTTAGCTAGAAGAGCTTTGTGGCTTAAATCTTGGAATGCTGACATGACTTCTAAGTCCAAATTGCTATCTCTTTCTTTTCAAGGTAATAAGTTATTTGGTTCTCAGTTGGATTCAATAATTTCAACTGTCACTGGGGGAAGGGAGTTTTTTTGCCTCAGGATAAAAGACCTAAGGGTAAATCTAAAGCTTCTAACCGTTTTCGTTCCTTTCGACAAAATAAGGAACAGAAACCTAATCCTTCTCCCAAGGAATCTGTTTCCAATAAGAAGCCTTCCTCAAATTGGAATAAATCAAAGCCATTTAAGAGATCAAAGCCAGCCCCCAAGTCCGCATGAAGGTGCGGCCCTCATTCCAGCGCAGCTGGTAGGGGGCAGATTAAGATTTATCAAAGATGTTTGGACCAATTTGGTTCAAAATCAATGGATTCAGAGTATTGTCTCTCAGGGGTTCAGAATAGGATTCAGAGTAAGACCGCCTGTGAGAAGATATTTTTTCTCTCACAAATTCCAGCAAACCCAGCAAAGGCTCAGGCTTTACTGAAGTGTGCTTCACCTGGAGTTATCAGGGGTAATCATTGTCAGTTCCATTTCAGGAACAGGGTCTGGGGTTTTATTCAAATATATTCATTGTCCCAAAGAAAGAAAATTCATTCAGACCAGTTCTGGATCTGAAAATTTTGAATCATTATGTAAGAGTGCCAACTTTCAAAATGATGACTATAAGGACTATTCTGCCTTTTGTTCAGCAAGGGCATTATATGTCCACAATAGACTTACAGGATGCATATCTTCATATTCCGATTCATCCAGATCATTATCAGTTCCTGAGATTCTCTTTTCTAGACAAGCATTAACAATTTGTCGCTCTTCCTTTTGGCCTAGTGACAGCTCCAAGAATCTTTTCAAAGGTTCTCAGTGCCCTACTCTCTGTAATCAGAGAACGGGGTATTGCGGTGTTTCCTTATTTGGACGATATCTTGGTTCTAGCTCAGTCTTTACATTCTGCAGAATCTCACACGAATCAACTAGTGTTGTTTCTTCAAAGACATGGTTGGAGGATCAATTTACCCAAAAGTTGCTTGATTCCTCAGACAAGGGTCACCTTTTTAGGTTTCCAGATAGATTCAGTGTCCATGACTTTGTCTCTAACAGACAAGAGACGTTTGAAATTGGTTTCAGCTTGTCAGAACCTTCAGTCTCAATCATTCCCTTCAGTAGCTATGTGCATGGAAGTTTTAGGTCTCATGACTGCAGCATCAGACGCGATCCCCTTTGCTCGTTTTCATATGAGACCTCTTCAGCTTTGTATGCTGAATCAATGGTGCAGGGATTATACAAGGATATCACAATAATATCCTTAAATCCCAATGTTCGACTATCTATGACTTGGTGGTTAGATCACCATTGTATAGTTCTAGGGGCCTCTTTGGTTCGTCCAACCTGGACTGTGATCACAACAGATGTGAGTCTTTCAGGTTGGGGAGCTGTTTGGGGATCTCTGACAGCACAAGGGGTTTGGAAATCTCAAGAGGCGAGATTAACAATCAATATTTTGGAACTCCGTGCAATTTTCAGGGCTCTTCAGGTTTGGCCTCTGTTGAAGAGAGAACCGTTTATTTGCTTTCAGACAATATCACAGCTGTGGCATACGTCAATCATCAGGGTGGGACTCACATAGTTAAAATAGGTGGCGGCGGGGTAGGGGGCTCAGATTAGAGGATAATATAGTTAAAATAGGTGGCAGCGGGGTAGGGGGCTCAGATTAGGGGATAATATAGTTAAAATAGGTGGCGGCGGGGTAGGGGGCTCAGATTAGGGGATAATATAGTTAAAATAGGTGGCAGCGGGGTAGGGGGCTCAGATTAGGGGATAATATAGTTAAAATAGGTGGCGGCGGGGTAGGGGGCTCAGATTAGGGGTTAATATAGTTAATGTAGGTGGCGGCGGGGTAGGGGGCTCACATTAGGGGGTAATACATATAATGTAGGTGGCGGCGGGGTCCGGGAGCGGCGGTTTATGGGTTAAACACTTTATTAGGGATGGCGGCGGGGGATTGCGGTTGACAGGTAGATAGACATTGCACATGGTTAGGTTTTATTTTGCAGACAGTTTAGGGAGTTACGGGGCTCCAATACTCAGCGTAAGGCTTACTACGCCTCATTTTGTGGCGAGGTGAAAACGGAGTAAGATTTCTTCATTTTCGCCACGTAAGTCCTTACGCTGTATATTGGATACCAAACTGCGCGGGTTTGGTATATCACTCTATGGGCCAAAAAACTACGGCCGAAGGGTGAAATATACGAGCGTAACTTCTATGTTACGCCGTATATAGGATACCAAACCAGTGCAAAATTTGGCTTCGCCGCTGCATATCGGATCGGGCCCCTGATATTTTCAGTTGATATTTAACCTCACTTTATAGTCAGTCACACGTGTGCAGGATACAAATCCTAAACTATTAGGCTTAGCGACATAAAAGTTATGTGTGTGATATTCCAGAAAACAGATTAACCTTATGAGGAAAATATATTAATCTTATGAGTGACATTCTCATTAATTTCAGTAACATATTAACCTCATGAACATTGGTTAGTATCGCATAATGTATCTTATGATATTGTGAATTTATTAACAACTAATTTATTAAACCTTCAAAGAGTTTTAGTGCTATATCTAAAATCAGCCTAAGATAGTTGCATTACTGTCAAAGCGCAATATCCAACTAAATCAGCCTAATATTGAATACTTAAACAGTGCAAGCACAATATTCAAAACCAGCCTAATATATTTAAAACCAGCCTAATATTGAATATTAGTTGTAATATTGTCAAAGTATATTGACACTATTAACATTAATCTGAAAACCACAAACAACAATTTTGTTCTAAACGTTCCAACCACCACTGTACAGTGTTATAAAAACTTTTGAATAATTGTGCAGAAATCTGCAAAGCACAAATGGATAAAAGTTAACTTTATTATAAAGAAACTCAAAACACTGTTGCCTAATGTTACACAGCAAAAACAAACAAGTGTGAATATTATCACATAGATTTACAAAAGCATCTATATTTGTGTCAAGAAGTATATGTTCTTATACTCAATTACTCTGGCTAAACCACTCTGTCACTATTTTATTATAGCATACACAAGAGCTACTTGTTCTCATATGTGATATTTATTGCCAGAATTATTTTGCTACTTTTTTGCCACTATTTTAAAGTACAGTGTTTTTCATGTTAACACATATAATCAATTTAGAATATACTTTAAGCAAATCTTGGCACAATAACAGTAACAACAACCAAGTGCGATTATTATGGCTTGAAACTAGCCTCGTATTTAAATAATATAAACATCTGCTATTACTATTGCAAAGAGGTAGATATATTTTTTACTTTTATATCATCAGCAAATTGTGCTAGGTTATAGCATTACGCTTTTCATAGACGCAAGTAAACGTATAAACGTTTGTGCACATATCTGTACAGCATCTAGTAACAACGTTGCATCTTTATTATGACTAGTGAAGAACGTTACAATTAACAAATAACTGTAAGGTTGTATCTTTATTATGACCAGCAAATATCGTTACAATTAATGAACAACTGCTTTTACAGCCATAGCAAGTAATACAATATACAAGCCACAATTTATTTTTCTAATACCTGTATTCATAGCTATAATAAGCATCAAGGCTGTAACTTTATTATCACCAGCAAATATTGTTACAATTAATGAACAACTGTATTTACAGCTATAGCAAGTAATATAATATACAAGCTACAATTTATGATTTGTCTAATACCTAAGTTCACTTGAACATAGTAGAGTGCAGACTAGCAGTTTGCCTCCACATGAGCTATAGAAAGACAAATTATTAGTCTTAATAGGCTTACCTTTGATATAAAATCTCTTTGAAGATTTAGTGATATTTTCAGTTTTTCACTGCAACCATAACAGTATTCATTATGGCTATCAAATCACACTCATGTGACTTATTATATTAATCATCACTGTGTCTCGTGGTGAAATCAGTGACATTATACACTGTGGTTTATATTATACTGAACTAGACTCAGTATTATGCACTCAACAAACACTGTGGTCAGCCACACATACATCTTCCTAGTTGTGACAGTTAATCAACCATTATTCATTTGTCCCTTTAGATAACCACGTTGCAACATATCCAATTATATTGATGAACGTGATATTGCATCACATTGATTCTGTGTGTGTGTTTTTAACTTAAAGAATATATTTTTCCCTATTTTAAACTCTAAAAGTTATTAAACTCTATTAAAAGTTATGTTTTAATTATTGTTTCATCAGTCCATTTCTCATACAATAGTGGCATCAGTGTAAAAGCTGTATATCACAGTCAGAGATCTCATGAAAGATCATATTATTGTCTCATTGAACTTCCTGAGTGCTATATGTGTATACTTCCATTAGGAGGCTATTCACCTCCTAAAAAAGTTTTCTCTGAGGACAGGGTAGTACCTCAGAATTTCCCAGTTCGCGTTAAGATGGCTAATATTATTAAGAATGAATGGGAGCGATTAGGTTCTTCCTTTTCCCCTTCTTCCTTTAAGAAACTGTTCCCCGTACCGGACTATCAGCTTGAGGTGTGGGGTACCGTCCCTAAGGTAGATGGTGCTATCTCTACATTCGCGAAGCCGACAACTATTCCCCTCGAGAATAGTTCATCATTTAAAGAGCCCATGGATAAGAAGCTGGAAAACATGTTAAGAAAGATGTTTCAGCACACAGGGCTTGTTTTTCAGCCAGCAGCGGCTGTTGCGGTGGTCGCTGGAGCTACGACATATTGGTGTGAATCCCTGTGTGAAATGGTCGAAGTGGAGACTTCCATCGATGAGATACAGGATAAGATTAAGGTGATCAAGGTCACCAATTCTTTCATCTGTAATGCCAATATGCAAATTATTTGACTGAATGCAAAGGTGTCAGGTTTTTCAGTTTTAGCTTGCAGGGCTCTGTGGCTAAAGTCTTGGTCTGTGGACATGACCTCTATGTTGAGGCTATTGTCCCTGCCTTTTCAAGGAAAGATTCTGTTTGGTCCAGGACTGGATTCGATCATATCCACGGTTAAGGGAGGCAAGGGTGCTTCCTACCGCAGGATAAGAAGGCTAAGCCTAATGGATATACTTTTCATCTCTTTCGTGTGGACAAGGCCCAGCACCAGCAGCCTGCCGTGAAAGCGGACCAGTCCAAGGAAACTTGGAAGCAGGCTCAATCTTGGAACAAGTCTAAGCAGAGCAAGAAGCTTACCAAGACGAAATTGGCATGAAGGGGCAGCTCCGACTGGTCTCAAGACCAAGTAGGGGCAGATTATCTCTCTTCTCAGAAGCCTGGTTGCAGGACCTTCAGGACCCTTGGGTTCTGGAAGTGGTTTCCCAGGGTTACAGGATAGGGTTCAGATCCCATCCACTCAGGGGCAGATTCCTCCTGTCCAACCTGTCTTCAAGACTGGAAAAGAGAGAGGCCTTTCTAGAGTGTGTGAGAGATGTCACCTCTCTCGGCGTTATCGTACCAGTACCCCATGCAGAACGGGGTCTAGGGTACTATTACAATCTTTTTGTGGTTCCAAAGAAGGAGGGCACGTTCCGCACAATTCTGGACCTAAAGTGTTTAAACATGTTTCTGAGTGTTCCATCGTTCAAAATAGAGATGATCAGATCTATTCTGCCCCTAGTTCAAGATGGACAGTTCATGATGACTATAGACATGAATATAAAAATACAAATTTACCTGTAAAATAAAACCTAACCTGTCTTACACTAACACCTAACCTTACACTACAATTAAATAAATTACCTAAATTAAATACAAATTCCTAAATTACAAAAACAAACCCTAAATTACACAAAATAAAAAACAAGTTACAATATATATATAAACTAATTACACCTAATCTAATAGCCCTATCAAAATAAAAAAGCCCCCCAAAATAAAAAAAAACCCTAGCCTAAACTAAACTACCAAAAGCCCTTAAAAGGGCCTTTTGCAGGGCATTGCCCCAAAGAAATCAACTCTTTTACCTGTAAAAAAAATACAAACAACCCCCAACAGTAAAACCCACCACCCACACAACCAACCCACCAAATAAAACCCTAACTAAAAAAACCTAAGCTCCCCATTTCCCTGAAAAGGTCATTTGCATGGGCATTGCCCTTAAAAGGGCATTTAGCTCTATTAAAAACCCACCCAATAAACGTTCCGCACGATTCTGGACCTAAAGTGTTTAAACAAGTTTCTGAGTGTTCCATCGTTCAAAATGGAGACGATCAGATCTATTCTTCCCCTAGTTCAAGAGAGACAGTTCATGATGACTATAGACTTGATGGACGCTTACCTTCATGTGCCAATTCACAGGGACCACTTCAAGTTCCTAAGATTTGCGTTTCTGGACCAACAATTCCAGTTTGTGGCCCTTCCTTTTGGTCTGGCGACGGCCCCAAGATTCTTCACAAAGGTTCTAGGGGCGCTGCTTGCAGTAGCCAGATCCAGGGGCATTGTGGTGGCGCCTCATCTGGATGACACCTAGTCTAGGCGCCGTCTCTCAGTCTCGCAGAGGATCATTCGAGGGCTCTTCTTCTTTTGTTCCAATCTCACGGTTGGAAGATCAACTCAGGAAAGAGTTCCCTGGTTCCCAGCAACAGGGTGGAGTTCCTGGGCACGATAATAGACTCTATATCCATGAAAATATTTTTCACAGACCATCAACGCAGGAAGATTGCATCCACTTGTCTTTCCCTTCAGTCCTCCTCAGACCCCTAGGTGGCTCAATGTATGGAGGTGATCGGCCTCATGGTTTCAAGCATAGACGTCATTCCATTCACCAGGTTCCATCTCAGACCTCTTCAATTGTGCATGTTGAGACAGTGGAATGGTGATCATTCAGATCTATCACAGCGGATATCAATGGATGCTCGGACTCGGATCTCCCTCTCTAGGTGGATCAGTCCAGAGCAACTGTCCATGGGGACAACCTTCTTGAGACCGTCCTGGGAGATTGTGACTATGGACGCCAGTCTGGCAGGATGGGGGGATGTTTTGGGTGCCAGGATGGCACAGGGAAAATGATCCCGGGAGGAGTCTCTCCTTCCGATAAATATTCTGGAACTCCGGGCATTCTACAATGCTCTGAAGGCATGGCCTCCTCTGGGGTCGTTCAGCTTCATCAGATTTCAGATTGACAACATTACCTTGTGGCATCAACCATCAGGGGGTACGAGGAGCTCCCTAGCAATGAGGGAGGAGTCTGACAGCTGCTCGCTCTCAGCGATTCACATTCCAGGTGTGGACAACTGGGAAGCGGACTTTCTCAGCAGACAATCCTTCCATCCGGAGGAATGGTCTCTTCACCCCGAGGTGTTTGTGGAGATTTGTATCAGATGGGGAACGCCGGAGATAGATCTCATGGCATCCAGACTCAATTGCAAGCTACTCCGATATGGGTCGAGGTCCAGGGATCCCCAGGCAGAGCTGGTAGATGCCTTAGTTGTACCTTGGGTGTTCAGCCTAGCTTAAATTTTTCCACCGTTACCACTTCTACCTTGTGTAGTGGCACGCATCAAACAGGAGCGAGCTTCGGCCATTCTGATTGCTCCATCGTGGCCGCGGAGGACATGGTTTGCGGATTCGGTGGGGATGTCATCCTCTCTGCCGTGGAAGTTACCCGGTCGCTGGGATCTGCTGGAACAGGGCCCTTTTCAACATCAGAATCTAGATTCTCTGAGGCTGACTGCGTGGAGATTGAACGCCTTGTATTGTCCAAGTGAGGCTTTTCTGAAAGTGTGATTGATACTCTAGTTCAGGCAAGGAAGCTAGTCACTCGTTGCATCTATCATAAGGTGTGGTGACTTACTTGTCCTGGTGTCAGAAGCATGGATATCCTTGGCACAAGGTGAAGGTATCCAGGATCCTGTCTTTTCTCCAAGATGGTTTGGAGAAGGGTCTTGCCGCCAGATCCTTAAAGGGAAAGATTTCGGCATTATCAATTTTGTTGCACAGGGGCTCGCTGATCTCCCTGACATACAATCTTTTTTTCAGGCTCTGTCAAGAATCAGGCCTGTCTTTAGGCAGTCTGCTTCCCCATGGAGCTTAAACTTGGTCCGTAAGGTATTGGAGAGGGTTCCGTTTAAGCCTATGCATTCTATTGAAATTAAGATTCTGTCCTGGAAGGTTCTCTTCCTGTTGGCTAATGCATTGGCATGCAGAGTATCTGAACTGGCTGCCTTGCAATGTGAGCATCCTTATCTGGTTTTTTTTTGTGTGGATAAGGCTGTACTTCGCACCGGTTTGGGGTTTCTTTGCAAAGTGGTGTCCTATTGTAACATCAATCAGGAAATAGTTGTTCCTGCATTTGTGTGTCCTAACCCTTCTTCTTCTAAGGAGAGGTTACTTCATAACCTGGATGTGATTTGTGCCTTAAAGTTCTTCAGGCTGCGAAGGATTTCAGACAGTCTACATCTCTTTTTGTGGTGTATTCAGGGAAGCGCAAGGGGCAGAGTGCCTCTTCTACTTCTTTGTCCTTTTGGTTGAGGAGCTTGATTCGCTTGGCCTATGAGACAGCGGGACATAAGCCTCCTCAGAGGATCACGGCTCATTCAACTAGAGCTGTGACTTCATCTTGGGCCTTCAAGAATGAGGCCTCTATGGAGCAAATTTGTAAGGCGGCTACCTGGTCCTCCTTACACACTTTTACAAAGTTTTACAAGTTTCACATTTTTGCTTCTGCGGAAGCTGTTTTTGGGAGAAAGGTTTTGCAGGCTGTGGTGCTCTCAGATTAGGGTCCGCCTTTTGCCCTCCCGGTTTCATTCAGTGTCCTCTAGAGCTTGGGTATATGTTCCCAACAGTAATGAATGAAGCTGTGGACTCTCCTCCCCTTTAGATGGAAAAAATAAATTATGCTTACCTGATAATTTAATTTCCATAGAGGGGAGGAGAGTCCACGGCTCCCGCTCGTAGTTCCGATGGGCGGACCTAAATTTTATTCCTCTTCTGGCACCATTTATACCCTGATATTTCTCCTACTGTTCCTTGTTCCCGCGGCAGAATGACTGGGGGATGAGGGAAGTGGGGGAGGTATTTAAGCCTTTGGATGGGGTGTCTTTGACCCCTCCTGGTGGCCAGGTTCTTAACAGTAATGAATGAAGCCGTGGACTCTCCTCCCCTTGATGGAAATGAAAT
This sequence comes from Bombina bombina, assembly GCF_027579735.1. Classification (NCBI taxonomy): domain Eukaryota; kingdom Metazoa; phylum Chordata; class Amphibia; order Anura; family Bombinatoridae; genus Bombina; species Bombina bombina. The sequence continues at coordinate 127,176,222 of NC_069502.1, read as the reverse complement.
TATCAGGTAAGCATAATTTATGTTTTTATACTCTGCAGTAAGTATAACAAGTCATTTAGAACACATTAACGGGAGTACAATTTTATAGGGCAGTGTCCCTTTAAAGGAGCATTAAAACCATCTCTTGATTTAATGTAAAACATTGTGCTTTTTCCCACATTTCCTAGAGTGGCCAAAAAGCTAAATCTGCAACCTATGTTATCATTATGCTGCAAATTGCCTAAACCAGCTGTTTAATTTTCAACAGTTGCAGGTTGTTGAATTTTCATGATATCATAAAACATCCAGAGTTGGTTTAATATTAAAGGGACACTGAACCCAAATGTTTTCTTTCATGACTCAGATAGAGCATGCAATTTTAAGCAACTTTCTAATTCACTCCTATTATCAATTTATCTTCATTCTCTTGGTATCTTTACTTGAAAAGCAAGAATGTAAGTTTAGATGTCGGCTCATTTTTGGTGAACAACCTGGGTTGTTCTTACTGATTGGTGGATAAATTCACCCACCAATAAACAAGTGCTGTCCAGGGTCTGAACCAAAAATTGGCTAGCTCCTTAGCTTAGATGCCTTCTTTTTCAAATAAAGATAGCAAGAGAATTAAGAAAAATTGATTATAGGAGTAAATTAGAAAGTTGCTTAAAATTGCATGCTCTATTTGAATCACAAAATAAAAAAAATGGGTTCAGTGTCCCTTTAAGTGAGTAGACTGGATAAACAGGGAGTGAAATTTGCTCATGCTCAGAACTGGCAGAATGAAACTTAAGTTTCAAAAATGTCTTCAATTTTATTGCACTTACAGTGAGAAATTCTAAGTGCTAATTTTACAAGAAAACAAGCTGTTTCCTGTTTTTTAACACAATCTGTCTCTTTATATGTTTACTTTGATTTAACATATTTGTTTTTTTGTACCAAAGAAGCAGTGTTTAATCCCTTTAATACCCTTTTAAATGGATTTCTCACTTTTCTCACTATCTGTACTGTTGGAAGACTGGCTATATTTCTTAAATAGATATTATAAATGTAAGATTAGTGTCTCATTACCCCATAGAAATATATTATGTATTTGTAAATATATTCACCTCTTTTTAACCAACCACCAAGTGCGTTGACAATAAGATTTTGTTTCAGAAATGAAAAGCAACACTCACAGCTGATTTTAAATACATATTTATTCATTCTCATTCACTTATACAACTTGGACCAAGTGAAAATGTTTATTAATCTGTATCCTCAGGTATGACAAGACTCATTATAATACATAACAGTTGTTGAGGTTGAAAGAAGACAGAAGTCCACTGAGTTCAACCTATAAAATGAGTATATAAATATTGCCATACTGTGTGAGGGTGTACAGTTGTCCAGAAAATATCAGTCTCTCTTCTATGCCTTCCTTTAGGACAAAGTGGACAAAGTATTTTTTCTGTGGAATTCTTCTACAGCAAACCAAACAAGTCTCATTCTCTGGCACTTATCTTGAACTGCAATTAGTATGAAGTACTTGGAGACAGTGAGTGATATGTCTTAAAGTATGACAAGAATCATAATACATAACATGGTAGATGAGGTTGAAAGAAGACAGAGGTCCATCAACTTCAACCTATAAAATGAGTTTATAAATTATTACTATACCTTGTGAGGGTCCAGAATATATCATTCTCTCTTCTATGCCTTCCTGTGGGACAAAGTCATTGTTCAGAGGAATTATTCTATGGCAAACTGGACAAGTCTCATTCTCTGGAACTTGAACTGCAGGTAGCATGATATAACTGATGACAGTGTGTCCTCAAGTATGACAAGACTCATTATAATACATAACAGTAGTTGAGGTTGAAAGAAGACAGAAGTCCATTGAGTTCAACCTATAAAATGAGTATATAAATATTGCCATACTGTGAGAGGGTGTACGGTTGTCCACAATATATCAGTCTCTCTTCTATGCCTTCCTGTAGGACAAAGTCATTTTTCTGTGAAATTCTTCTACAGCAAACCAAACAAGTCTCATTCTCTGGCACTTATCTTGAACTGCAATTAGTATGAAGTACATGGAGACCGTGAGTGATATGTCCTAAAGTATGACAAGACTCATTATAATACATAACATATTAGATGAGGTTGAAAGAAGACATAGTTCCATCAACTTCAACCTATAAAATGAGTATATAAATTATTACTATACCTTGTGAGGGTCCAGAATATATCATTCTCTCTTTTATGCCTTCCTGTGGGACAAAGTTGTTGTTCAGAGGAATTATTCTACGGCACACCGGACAAGTCTCATTCTCTGGAACTTGAACTGCAGGTAGCATGATATAAATGGCGACAGTGTGTCCTCAAGTATGACAAGACTCATTATAATACATAACAGTAGTTGAGGTTGAAAGAAGACAGAAGTCCATTGAGTTCAACCTATACAATGAGTATATAAATATTGCCATACTGTGTGAGGGTGTACTGTGGTTTGCTGCTGCTCAGATACTCTATACTTGTCCTTCTCCTTGTTCCCCTCAGTACTCTTTCTTGCATCACTAAACTCTGGCCACTTATACCCTGACACTTATGATGTAATAATGAACAGTCTGACTTTTAGCAAAGAATGTACAAAGGGTAAAGTGGTTATAAGACAAGATGACATCACAATAGGTAAACTGGTTGTAGGGTTGCTACTTTTTGTTACTCATTTCTCTTGTAAGGTGTATCCAGTCCACGGATTCATCCATTACTTGTGAGATATTCTCCTTCCCAACAGGAAGCTGCAAGAGGATCACCCACAGCAGAGCTGTCTATATAGCTCCTCCCCTAACTGCCACCTTCAGTCATTCTCTTGCAGCTCTCGACAAGGGAAGTAGCTAGAGAGATGAGGTGAATTAGTGTAGTTTATCTTCAATCAAAAGTTTGTTATTTTTAAACGGTGCCGGCGTTGTACTGTTTTTTACCTCAGGCAGAAATTAGAAGAAGAATTTGCCTGAGGTTTTTGATAATCTTAGCAGGTTGTAACTAAGGTCAACTGCTGATCTCACACATAACTGAAGAGTATGAGGAAACTTCAGCTGGGAGAACGGCCTGCAGAATTGACTGCCCTGAGGTATGTTCAGTATATTATTTTCTAGAGGATGATAAGAACTAGAAAATGCTCACAGTGCCTGATATATTTAAGGTAAGCCTGATTGCAGTGATTTAATAACGACTGGCAACATGCTTGCAGTAAAGGGTAATATTCATATTACTTTCTATTATGGCTTAGTATGTAAAACGTTTGCATATATATAAAGAACGTTTTTTTTACTGAGGGTGATAAATCTTTATTTGGGGCCTAGTTTTCCACATGGCTGACTAGATTTCTCCTAGGAGTAGTTATTGATGGCCCTTTCACTTTGAGTGCATGGTGGAAGGGGCCTATGTTCGCACTCTAATTGCGCAGTTGTTTTTACATTCTGAAACATCCAGCTTCCCTGAAGGAGTCCCCTCACATATTGGGCCTCTGTAAAGGGTTTTTGTGCCTACAAAAGTCGTTTTATGGGAAGGTAGGAGCCACAGTAGAGCTGTGGCAGTTTGCTTATGACTGTTTTAACGGTTTTTACCGTTTTCTTTTGCTTCGTTTTTGAACTTGAGGGGTTAATCATCCATTTGCAAGTGGGTGCAATGCTATTTTAGTCTATTATATACACTGTAAAAATTTCATAGAGTTAGCTGCTTTTTTCACTGTTTTGTAGTTTTTGTGTTTGTTTTTTTCCCTTAAAGGCACAGTACCGTTTTTTATATTCTGCTTTTTCACATTAATTAAAGTGTTTTCCAAGCTTGCTGGTCTCATTACTAGTCTGTTAAACATGTCTGACATAGAGGAAACTCCTTGTTCATTATGTTTAGAAGCCATTGTGGAACCCCCTTTTAGAATGTGTACCAAATGCACTGATCTTACTATAAGTTATAAAGACCATATTCTGGCTTTAAAAGATTTATCACCAGAGAAAATTGACAAGGGGGAATTTATGCCGACTAACTCTCCCCACGTGTCAGAGCCTATAACTCCCGCTCAAGGGGCGCCAAGTACATCTAGCGTGCCCATTGCGTATACTTTACAAGACATGGCAGCAGTTATGAATCATACTTTTACAGAAGTATTGTCCAAACTGCCAGGGTTACAAGGAAAGCGAGACAGTTCTGGGGCTAGAACAAATACAGAGCTCTCTGACGCTTTAGTAGCTATATACCCTCACAATGTGCAGAAGCCGAAGAAGGAGAGCTTCTATCTGTGGGTGATTTTTCTGACTCAGGGAAGACACTTCAACCTGATTCTGATATGTCTGCATAAATTTAAGCTTGAACACCTCCGCATGTTGCTCAGGGAGGTTTTAGCAACTCTGGATGACTAACGCCATTTTAGTCCCAGAGAAATTGTGTAAATTGGATAAATACTATGCAGTGCTTGTTTACACTGATGTTTTTCCAATACCTAAGAGGTTTTCAGAAATTATTACTAAGGAATGGGATAGACCAGGTGTACCGTTCTCTCCCCCTCCTGTTTTTAAAAAGATGTTTCCCATCCCAAGGGGAACACTTTCGCTTTCCCGTAAACTATTAATCAAAAACACCAGAGACTCCCTACCCCCATACTCAACCAAATGGAACACAGATATAGATAGTCACATACCAGATGAAAACTGGGCCAACATATTTAAGTTAATCAAAAAATCCTCAACCTCACCAGTAATACTAGAGCTTAACTACAAGATTATAACGAGATGGTATTTAACCCCGTCAAAGCTAAGTAGTATTTACCCAAACCTACCAGACAAATGCTGGCGATGCAGCAAGAGACATGGTAGCCTACTTCACATGTGGTGGCGATGCCCTAAAGTACGCCCCCTATGGAAGGCAGTAGAGCAACACTTTAAGCAAAGTTTATCAGCTGAATTTATACTAAGCCCACAAATAGCATTACTCAATGATCTCCCTAATTTACCATGTCGCCTGCGACTCTTGATGCTCCAAATAGGCCTTAACAGCGCGAGGAAATTAATAGCCCGCAATTGGAAGAAACATCTAACCATAACTAAAGCAATGTGGCTTGAAGAAGTTGAGGAGCAATTCACACTAGAACAATACGGCTACCTGTGCCGTAACAAAGTAAATACCCTGCTAGATGCCAAATTTCTCTGGCAAGAATCCCTACATACAGCAATTACCTCACATACCCCTAGAGATGCCACTCCTTCCCCCTAGGGAACTATACTAAACAACACCAAACAGAAAAGTTGTCAACCCTCTTCAGGTAATATACTGATTATGCTACACTTCGAGAAACATTTAACCCAAGAGCCAGTGACGATCCGGATAAAGACATAAAGAAATGCAGTTGTAAGTTAATATGTTTATTCTATTGAATAGTTTGTTTGTTTATTGGTTAACCTGTTCTCTAACCTACATGGACTAACTGATTACAGTATATAAAGTAACAACGACACTCATGAACATATTGCTCTAATTAGCAATTTTTGACAATGTAAAACAATCTTCATGCTGATATTTGTTGTTATGAATATTTAAATTTTCAATAAAAAGAAAATAAAAAAAAAAAAAAAAAAGATGTTTCCCATAGATGCCGCTACACGGGACTTGTGGCAAACGGTCCCTAAGGTGGAGGGAGCAGTCTCTACTCTAGGGAAGCGTACAACTATCCCTGTCGAGGACAGTTGTGCTTTTCTAGATCCAATGGACAAAAAATTAGAGGGTTACCTTAAGAAAATTTTTATTCAACAAGGTTTTATTCTCCAGCCCCTTGAATGCATTGCCCCTGTCACTGCTGCTGCTGCGGCCTTCTGGTTTGAGTATCTAGAAGAGGCTCTACAGGTAGAAACCCCATTGGATGATATCCTTGACAAGCTTAAAGCTCTTAAGCTAGCCAATTCATTTGTTTCTGACGCCGTTGTTCATTTAACCAAACTAACGGCTAAGAACTCAGGTTTTGCTATTCAGGCGCGTAGAGCGCTATGGCTTAAATCCTGGTCAGTTGACGTTACTTCAAAGTCTAAGCTTCTCAACATTCCCTTCAAGGGGAAGACCCTATTCGGGCCTGGACTAAAGGAGATAATTTCTGATATTACTGGAGGAAAAGGTCACGCCCTTCCTCAGGATAGGTCCAACAAATTAAGGACCAAGCAGCCTAATTTTCGTGCCTTTCCAAACTTCAAGAGTGGCGCAGCTTCAACTTCCTCTAATACAAAACAAGAGGGAAATTTTGCCCAGTCCAAGCCGGTCTGGAGACCTAACCAGGCTTGGAACAAAGGAAAGCAGGCCAAAAAACCTGCTGCTGCCTCTAAGACAGCATGAAAGATCAGCCCCCGATTTGGTAACGGATCTAGTAGGGGGCAGACTTTCTCTCTTCGCCCAGGCTTGGGCAAGAGATGTCCAGGATACCTGCGTGTTGGAAATCGTGTCCCAGGGATATCTTCTGGACTTCAAAGCTTCTTCCCCAAAAGGAAGATTTCACCTCTCACAATTATCTGCAAACCAGATAAAGAGAGAGGCATTCTTACATTGTGTTCAAGACCTCCTAGTTATGGGAGTGATCCACCCAGTTCCAAAGGAGGAACAGGGGCAAGACTTCTATTCAAATCTGTTTGTGGTTCCCAAGAAAGAGGGAACCTTCAGACCAATCTTAGATCTCAAGATCCTAAACAAATATCTCAGGGTCCCATCCTTCAAGATGGAGACTATTCGAACCATCCTACCTATGATCCAGGAGGGTCAATATATGACTACCATGGACTTAAAGGATGCTTATCTGCACATTCCGATACACAGAGATCATCATCGGTTTCTCAGGTTCGCCTTCCTAGACAGGCATTACCAGTTTGTGGCTCTTCCCTTTGGATTAGCTGCGGCACCAAGAATCTTTACGAAGGTTCTGGGGTCACTCCTAGTGGTCCTAAGGCCAAGGGGTATAGCAGTAGCCCCTTACCTAGACGACATTCTAATACAGGCGTCGAATTTTCAAATCGCCAGGTCCCATACAGACATTGTTCTGGCATTCCTGAGGTCACATGGGTGGAAAGTGAATGAAGAAAAGAGTTCTCTATCCCCTCTCACAAGAGTTTCCTTCCAAGGAACTCTGATAGATTCTGTAGAAATGAAGATTTACCTGACAGAGGCCAGGTTGTCAAAACTTCTAAATTCCTGCCGTGTTCTTTTTTAAATAATTTTTATTGAGGCAAATATACTTTTGACATACAAACCTAAGAGAGATAACATCAAATAATATAATACAGTTGTAACATAATTTGTACTTATTTCCAGTATCAAAATGATCGGTTGTATATCGTAACTAGAGTTCCAAATCAAAAGAAAGCCTCATGGTTTTTTGTTTTACAACGCTTTTCCGGTGGCTATATAGCCTTGAAACAATATATAAACATACTCATCAAGTTATACAATAATATCAAAGTGAAAGAGTACCTTTGAAAAGAGACATGCAAACATAGCACAACATATCATAAATGAGCTTTTCCCATTTAAAAAAAAAAAAAAAAAAAAAAAAAAATAAATGATATCAGCAACCTAATTTCTCTGGTGACTGTCTAATAAAGATCCATCTAGTACTAGCTCAACATGTCTAAACCAACAAGGTTTCTTTAAAGTACATAGGGTATTGGGGATAGCCTTGTCATTAAGTGAGAAAAGTATTTGTGATCAAAAAAGGGGAGAGGAGAGAAAGAAAAAAAAAAAAAAAAAAAAAAAGGAAAAGAAAACCCCCCCCCCCGCATTGCTTGACTTCTTCCCCCCCTTCGCGCCACCCCCCCTTTACCAAATACCCAGAAGAACTATTTCCGAGTTTTGAAATGGGCTTATCATATACTCTATTTCGCTTGGCGTGAAACTTTTAATGAATTTTGACCATTTACTAAAAAATGTTACAATTTCACCCTCTGAGTTTAGATCTGTGGCGAGTTGTTCAACTCTGTATTGTTTTTTAAGATAGTTTTTAACCTCGTTCACCGTGGGACTAAATCTAGTTTTCCATTTCTTAAAAATCAGATTTCTTGCTGCAAGAACTGCTAGATTTAATATCTTAGCATCTCTGAAATCCTCCTTATTGATTGACAAAAAAATTATGTTTGTAAGGGTGAATTTAAGAGGCTTTATTTTTATCACTTTTACTAACCAATACTCTAGTTTGCGCCAAAATTGTTCTATCTTTGGGCAGTGCCACATCATATGCAATAAGTCTGCTGCCAGTAAACTGCATTTTGGGCATTTTTTTAAATCGGCATTGTTCCATCTATATGCTTTATCTGGCGTATAATATATCTGAGATATGAGCTTTGTATGGGACTCTCTCCATGTTTCGGATATCGTAGTGTTACGTAGTAGCGTGAAGGATCTCATAATATGTATTTCCTTGTCTATGTTCATGGAGAGTTGATCTGACCATTTTTGAGCTAGTATTTCAACATTACTGAGGCCTTTCTGCGAGTTCAAGAGGATATACCATGGGGAGATGGAGCCTCGTCCAGCCTTAATCAGGGCTGGCCAAGACTCCAGCTTCCCCCACGTCCACTTCCAGTTGTATTGGGCATGTAGCTGAGTAGTGTAATGCCTAGCTTGAAGATAGGCGAAAAAATCTTTACTACTAAGATTGAATTCCACTTTTAGTTCCTGGAAAGATTTAATAATTCCTGACTCTGAGTGATGGAGCTGTGCGACCTGTCTAAGCCCCTGCTCCTGCCACTTTTTCAGGTGCGGGGCTTGAGAACCTTCTTGAAATTCTATATTACCTAAAAAGGTTTGACACCTGGGAATATTGGTATTTATTCCCAGCAGTGTGCCTATCTTCTTCCAGGCCTGAATTATTACATATATAGTTTTAACATTTTTCACCTGTTTAGGCATTAAGTGGGTTGGTGTGTGTAGGAGCGATACCGGCTTTAAAGGGAAGGTTACACTATCCTCTAACTTATTATCCGTAAAGTAATCAGCTTCTGCTACCCAATCTGCCGCCGTGCGGCCCAAAAAGACTAGATTGTACAAATACAGATTTGGAAGAGCCAGCCCAGCAAATTGCCTAGTCAGGTATAACCTATGCAAGGCAATTCTGGGTTTCCTTGACTGCCAAATAAATTTCCGCAGAACCGTATTAAATTTCTTGATATCTTGCGTTTTTATAAAAAGCGGGAGGTTTTGAAGAGTATATGATATCTTTGGCAAGATTACCATTTTATATAATGCTACGCGCCCCGAGAGGGAGAGAGGTAGATTCTGCCAGTCTCTCATAAGAGAGATGGCACGTGCAAAGATTGGGGTGAAATTTAAGGAATACCATTCCTGGGGGTCTGCCAAGATAAATATCCCCAGATATCTGAGCGAATCCCGAACAGTCTTAAATGGATTATTTAAGCATGACGTATCAGTCATCCTTAACCAAAGTAATTCTGTTTTTTGTTTGTTCATTTTGTATCCTGCGAATTGGCCAAATTGTTCAATTAGCTCAAGAATTATAGGGATATTCCGAGAGGTATTAGAGACATACACCAGCAGATCGTCCGCATAAAGAGACACTTTTAACTCATGTTTATTAATCCTGATACCATCGATGTACTTTCTAATTTTTTCGGCCAGGGGTTCAATCGCTAGATCGAATAAGAGGGGGGAAAGCGGACATCCCTGCCTTGTGCCCTGTTCCAGTCGGATAGTCTGTGACTCTTGCCCGTGTATGGCCAATTTTGATGTTGCCTGCTTGCATAGGTTATTTACAAGATTTTGAAATTTATCCTGAAATCCGTATTGTTTCAGTGTAGTTAGAATGTGATCATGACTGACTCGGTCGAACGCCTTCTCGGCGTCGATCGCTATAATCGCGGCGTCCATTAGATTGTCCGCTGTCTTCCTTTCACTGTTCTTAAAATAATCAATGGCTAGAAGAAGTTGTCTAATTTTAGATGAAGAGCTCCTTTTTACAAGAAACCCCATCTGATCTTTATGAATCAATTCCCCTAAACCTTTTTGCATTCTTTTGGCCAAAATTTAAGCAAATATTTTGTAATCTGTGTTAAGCAATGCAATGGGTCTGTACGACTCTCTGCATTGTGGATCTTTGCCAGGTTTAGGTATTAATATAGTTTGTGATGCCAAAAGCTAGGAGATATTTGATTGTTCTGTTGGAACAGATAATTAAAGAGAATAGTCAGATGCGGAGTGATTGCTTCATCTAGAGTTTTATAAAATTCATTTGGCAATGAGTCAGGGCCAGGTGCTTTCTCTGTTTTCAAAGCTTGAATTACTTGGCTTACTTCCAGCTCTGTTATTGGGGCGTTCAACGCCAGGTTGAATTCAGGAGATGCTTTCGTAAGTGTGATATCTTTCCAAAAAATCTCCTTTATAAATGTATTTACTGGGTTTGCCGCATAAATTGCTTTGTAATATAAGTAAAAGGATTCAGATATTTCCTCCAGTGAAGTGAGCAGTGTTTTATTAACTCGTATAGTTTCCACAGTTTTTGAAGATCTCGCATTCTTAACCAGTTTAGCCAGTAATTTACCCGATTTGTTACCGAATTTATAAAAATTAGATTGGTATCTTAACTCTGCTTGTGTTGAGTTGAGAAGTAAAAAAGTGTCTCTGTTGTCTTTAGCTTTGGTGTATTTTCTCCAATTCTCATCGGAAGATATATTTATATATCTATTATAAGCATTAATAACCGTGTTAATTACCTGTTTTTCCCTCCGGCGTGTTTCTTTTTTGATATTTGCCATGTATGCGATTATATCCCCCCTCAGTACCGCTTTTGCTGTTTCCCACAGAATCAGTGGACTCGCCACTGAATCTTTATTGTTACGAAAATAATCCTCCCACCTTTCCTTGAGCCACAGTCTGAATTTTACATTCTTGTTAAGATATTTTGGGTAGTAAAACGCCTGTCTCTTAGAGCCAATTTTCGAGTTAGGAATGTTTAATGTGATTGGCGCATGGTCGGATAGTAGGATTTCCTCTATATGAGCTTTGACCCCCTTGTGATAGAGGCTATCATTAATTAGCATGAGATCAATTCTCGATAGGGATTTTGTTGTTTTAGAACAACATGTGTACTTTCTACTATCGGGATTCTGAACCCTCCAAATATCTCTAACTGCTAAGTTTCTCATGATGGAATTGAATAATTTATTTTCCAATTTGTCCTTTTTATTTATCTTCTGTTTCAGCCCATGTCTCAATCTGTCAATTGGGGCTCGTGGGGACATGTTAAAGTCCCCTGCTATTATTAAGTGACCTTCCGCTACTTGCAATAGTTTCGCTTGAAGAGAGTCCCAAAACCCATACTCAATTATGTTTGGTGCATACAAATTGCATATAGTGTATATTGAATTTGAAATTTTCAATTTTAAGATTATAAATCTACTGTCTGGGTCAATCAATGTGTCTAGTTTTTCATAGCTTAATTTCTTCCCAATCAAAATTGCGACTCCCTTTCTCCTATTGAGTGAGGGTGCGAAGATGCATTCCACCACCCAGGACGCTTTCAATTTCCGTGATTCCTCTGCGTTAAGATGTGTTTCCTGAAGTAGTGCTATGAGAGACTGGGATTTCTGTAAATGTGTCAGAATTGCTTTGCGTTTAATAGGTGATGCAATTCCGCCTATGTTCCATGAGGTAATTTTAATTTCCTTGTTCCCTGTGTTGTTCATATATGTCTAAAAAAATGCAATTATGTATATACAGGATACTCCTGAATTGACTGAGACCCGCGGCGGGCGGGGGGGGGGGGAGCGAGGGGAAGGACAGCGGACAAAAGAGAAAGAAAAAAGAAAAGGGGGAGAAAAAAAAAAAAAAAAAAAAAAAAAAAAAAGAAAAAAAAAAAGGGAAAGGGGAGCCACCCCATGCAATTAACAAAAAACTAAAACAATCCCTAATTCTTACACTAAATTTATCATTTAGCCCCATATTCTGTTATCTTTTTTTCAGCATCAGCTGCTGAGTCAAAGAAAAACGTTTGACCTTCAAGTGTAAGTTTTAGCCTTGCTGGAAAGATGACCGTAGCTTGCCATCCCATCTTCAGCATCTTACCACAAACCGGGGAGAGCTCCCTCCTCTTTGTGGAAGTTTCTATAGAGAAATCTTGAAATAACAAAATTTTATCTCCATTATAAAAAATAGGTTGATTCTTGCGATAAAATTGGAGGAACATCATTTTGTCCTGATAGTTCAGAAATTTTGCTATGATTGATCTGGGTCTGGCTATGTTACTTGAGGAGTCGAGAGCCCTCCCCAGTCTGTGAACTCTTTCGACTAGAACAGGTGTTTGTGCTGGGGGGATTTTTAACAGTTGTGGTATAGTGTGCGTCATAACTTGCATAAGTTCTTCCTGTTTAACTGATTCTGGGAGACCAACAATTCTGAGGTTATTCCTCCTTGATCTATTTTCTAGATCATCAATTTTGGCTTTTAGTTTCAAGATCTCAGACTGATGATCTTCGGTTTTAGAGAAATAAGCATTTAATGTATCCTCTAAATCCGAAATTCTCTGCTCTGCCTCCTGGATTCTTTTCGAAAACTGTCTGATCTCTAGGGTCAGTAACGAGATATCTTGTCTGATTTCACTTTTTAATAGGTCAAATTTTGGAGTAATGGCCTCTAGTATGCTTGCAACAAGATTTGTTGATTCATATGGAATCGAAGGGTTATGTGGCTTCAAGGGAGTAGTTTCTATAGGCGTATCTGCCGTTGTCCCTGGCGGGATTTTATTCCTACGGTCCTTGTTCCTGGCTGCCATATCTAGAATATTTTTTCCCGTGAGTGATGGTGAAGTGATAAATTTATCCATACACAATGAAGGAGTGTATACAAAGATACGTGAGAAGAAAGGGAGAAAAAAAAAAAAAAAAAAAAAAAGGGGAAGGGGGAGAGAGGTAAAGAGGGAAAGTGCTTAGGCCGTGAAGGAGTGCAGTGTCACAAAAAAAGTGATATGTGAAAGACAAGGAGGAATAGAGAAAAAAAAAAAAGGAAGGGGGAAAGAGGTGAAGAGGGAAAGTGCTTAGGTCGTGAAGAAATACAGTGTCACAAAAAAGGTGATATGTGGAAAACAAGGGGGAGTAAGAAAGAAAAAAAAAAAAAAGGGGTGAAGTGTAGTGAGGTGACAAAAATTAAATTGTTAAATGTGTTCTAGTGCCAGAGACCAAGGTCTCAAGGATATTAGCACTTTGAAGCCTTAGTCTAAATTAGGTGTTTATCTTTAGAACCCTTGTTGTTGGGTTGTCAACAAAACTTAGGCTCCTGTCATGCCAAGTATGTTTGTTAAGTATATTTGACCTAAGTGTATTTCACGACCAACTAAAAAACTGCCAGCTGGTCTGTGCGAGCACCTAGGTTCCCCTGCTACTCCTAGTTACTATACATATTAGAGGAGGATTTTTGTAATATTTTGTAGTTTAGAAATACCTCATATTAGATATGTTCCTTAGATAAGAGGGTGTACCCGTTGATAGCCCCCTAGGGGGTGGGTTACAACTGCTTGTCCCTAGCCTCTAGGTGGATTATTTTAGAGTTTTCCCCAGGAGTGTAAAATAATAGATAATCCAATTAAGGAACATTGGACCCTGGCTCACTATCTTTCACACTATTAGCTGGCAGTCCTAACACTGAATTTTCCACTATTGTACCGTTAGACCGCTTTTCTTTCATCAAATATCATATCCAGGACTTTCACCCCTGCCTCTGCCTATCAGTGTCACTGGCAGTTTGGTATAAAAAAATAGCTCCTAATAGTCACAGTGATTTCCGAGAGGCAGTATGGCTGGGCCAAGCCCTGGATACCTTGGAAGTGCTCTTAAGTTACTTCAATGCTATTACTGAGTTGTATACCTTAACATTTACACAAAGTATTCCAGATCTGTATACATGATATTGGCTTCTTAATGCCAGCACCACAGGCTGACAAGCTTAAAAACGCCAAGATTTTGCTCTGAAATGATAAAACCACTTTAGCTCTTGCTTATCTCCTATAACAAAATATTGCTTTTATACCTGTGTAAGATCGTGTGCTTTAACTTTAGCACCTTATTTTCAATATTTGCAGAGTTCAACAATATGTTGCTGGAACAGCGAGATATCCGTTCCCTCTTATTTCTTTCTTTTTACTCACATCATTGAGCTAGCTCAGGAGCTTAAAACCCTGCGGTTTACCTATCATCAATATTGAATAAAGATTTATAAAATAAGCAACCCTTAACAGTAACAGCGATTTCTGTGTAACAGTCGAACTAAACCAGTTCCTAATTGTTCCAGGAGGAATGCAGATTGTTTGGATACATTAATTATGTCTTGTATCTTAACCATTGCACAACATATCTCATTCTTATGATAAATTAGTGTATAAGCCAGCTATTATTCACATCGCCAGTTATCTCCTGAATTTCTGACCCAGCTGGCACCTGTATATGATTTTAACAGCTTGAATAAACAGAAAAACAGAAGAATCTAAGCAAACATCGAAAACAATACAAGAAAAAAAAACCCAGAGCAGTGTTTGTAAGAAGGCTGAGGCTTGCTAATGTCAGTAATTTACTGAGGGTATAATAGAGCAGAGTTATGGCTCATTTGCTTCGAGGGGAATAGCTAATTTCCAGGTATCATAGTTCAAACCTTAAGTTCTCTTTCTTATTTTCCCCTCTTTTTCTTCCTTTCTTTTTCAAAAAACAGTTAAACCATTAAATTCTGATCTCCTGCCCCGAATGGTGTTAAAGTTCCAGACCTAGGGATAGGCAATTAGCTGGTTCCCACCCGATTTTTTCCCTTTTCTTCCTTCCTTTTGACTTTCTAGGCCGTTTTAAGTTTAACCAACCTTCTTTATCGGCCAGCTAGCGTATGTAATCACAGTAACAGCCGCCCCGACTCACCCGTCTTCACCATGTGGCTCTGTGTTTTGTGTCAGTTCTATGAACACAGCCGGCGTAGTTTCTGTGGCCAGCTACACTGCTCTGTGCTGGTCCCGGACGTCGGATTGTTTTACCTCGGTTCCCGGAGCTTTATGCCGCTCCTTTGCCCCTTGACTCAGCTACTTGTTTTGCAGGAACCACCTCGCAGCATCGGTGGGGGGTAACCGCAATCGCTGGAAGGGGTGCTTTCTTTTTGGAAAATGCCTCTCGCGGGAACCGGCGCAGTCAGGAACTCACACTGCTCAATCCCCACACGCAGCACCGGTGGGTGGGGAGAACAGCTGTTCCTGCGGAGCCTCGCGTTAACTGCCGGAACTACTTTGACCCAATACCCTTGAGTCACGAAGACCTCCGCGGTGTTCTGGGATCAGATAGCAGGGTAAGTTTCAGGCGGCCGTCACTATGTCAAGGCTGAATTTGTGTGTATAGATTCTGGGCTTCTTGCCCCACTCAATTGGCAGAATTGTGAGTGGGAGGCCCACCTTCGATTTTTCCGTTCCTTCCACCTGAAGGGGAGCTTGCATATGTGGGCTGCCAAACGATGTAAGCTCTTGGTGGAACAGGTCTTTCTTAGCGCGGTTGGATCTTGCGCTGCCGGGGTAGCACCAAAGGATGTTTTTCTTGAGCTGTAGCAGAGCTTCCCCAAGTCCAGGGGAAACCAGGCGCGAAAAACCGCCAAGAACCAAGCTACCGGGAGTGAAAGCCTGGAGCACACACTCTTGCTCCTCAGAGCATGACATTTTCTCCTGCCGTGTTCTTTATTATACTTCTCGCCGTTCAGTGGCTCAGTGTATGGAAGTAATCGGCTTAATGGTAGCGGCAATGGACATAGTGCCGTTTGCCCGCCTACATCTCAGACCGCTGCAACTCTGCATGCTCAGTGGAATGGGGATTACACAGATTTGTCCCCTCTACTAAATCTGGATCAAGAGACCAGGGATTCTCTTCTCTGGTGGCTATCTTGGGTCCATCTGTCCAAGGGTATGACTTTCCGCAGGCCAGATTGGACAATAGTAACGACAGATGCCAGCCTTCTGGGCTGGGGTGCAGTCTGGAACTCCCTGAAAGCTCAGGGCTTGTGGACTCAGGAGGAGACACTCCTTCTGATAAACATTCTGGAACTAAGAGCGATATTCAATGCTCTTCAGGCTTGGCCTCAGCTAGCTGCGGTCAGGTTCATCAGATTTCAGTCGGACAAAATCACGACTGTAGCCTACATCAATCATCAAGGGGGAACAAGGAGTTCCCTAGCAATGTTGGAGGTTTCAAAAATAATTCTATGGGCAGAGGTTTACTCTTGCCATCTATCAGCTATCCATATCCCAGGAGTAGAGAACTGGGAGGCGGATTTTCTAAGTCGAAAACTTTTCATCCGGGGGAGTGGGAACTCCATCCGGAGGTGTTTGCACAGTTGATTCAACTTTGGGGCAAACCAGAACTGGATCTCATGGCGTCTCGTCAGAACGCCAAGCTTCCTTGTTACGGATCCAAGTCCAGGGATCCCAAGGCAGCGCTGATAGATGCTCTAGCAGCGCCTTGGTCTTTCAACCTGGCTTATGTGTTTCCACCATTTCCTCTGCTCCCTGGTCTGATTGCCAAGATCAAGCAGGAGAGAGCTTCTGTGATTTTGATATCACCTGCATGGCCATGCAGGACTTGGTATGCAGATCTGGTGGACATGTCATCCCTTCCATCCTCTACCGCTGAGGCAGGACCTTCTACTTCAGGGTCCTTTCAACCGCATCCAAATCTAATTTCTCTGCGTCTGACTGCTTGAAGATTGAACGTTTGATTTTATCAAAACATGGTTTCTCCGAGTCGGTCATTGATACCTTAATTCAGGCTCGAAAGCCTGTCACCAGGAAAATTTATCATAAGATATGGTGTAAATATCTTCATTGGTGTGAATCCAAGGGTTACTCATGGAGTAAAGTCAGGATTCCCAGGATATTATCTTTTCTCCAAGAAGGATTGGAGAAGGGATTGTCAGCTAGTTCCTTAAAGGGACAGATTTCTGCTCTGTCTATTCTTTTGCACAAGCGTCTGGCAGATGTTCCAGACGTTCAGGCGTTTTGTCAGGCTTTAGTTAGAATCAAGCCTGTGTTTAAACCTGTTGCTCCGCCATGGAGTTTAAATTTAGTTCTTAAAGTTCTTCAAGGGGTTCCGTTTGAACCTCTGCATTCCATAGATATCAAGCTTTTATCTTGGAAAGTTCTGTTTTTGGTAGCTATCTCTTTGGCTCGAAGAGTTTCAGAGTTATCTGCCTTGCAGTGTGATTCCGCTTATCTGATCTTCCATGCAGATAAGGTAGTTTTGCGTACCAAACCTGGGTTTCTTCCTAAGGTGGTATCTAATAAGAATATCAATCAGGAGATTGTTGTTCCGTCACTGTGTCCTAATCCTTCTTCAAAGAAAGAACGTCTTTTACACAATCTTGACGAGGTTCGTGCTTTAAAGTTTTAGTTACAAGCTACTAAAGATTTTCATCAAACATCTACATTGTTTGTTGTCTACTCTGGACAGAGGAAAGGCCAAAAGGCTTCAGCAACTTCTCTTTCTTTTTGGTTAAGAAGTATAATTCGCTTAGCTTATGAGACTGCTGGCCAGCTGCCTCCTGAAAGAATTACAGCTCATTCCACTAGAGTGGTGGCTTCCACATGGGCTTTTAAAAATGAGGCTTCTGTTGAACAGATTTGTAAGGCGGCGACTTGGTCTTCACTTCATACTTTTTCTAAATTCTACAAATTTGATACTTTTGCTTCTTCGGAGGCTATTTTTGGGAGAAAGGTCTTACAGGCAGTGTTAAGCGCCTGCCTTGTCCCTCCCTTCATCCGTGTACTTTAGCTTTGGTATTGGTATCCCACAAGTAATGGATGAATCCGTGGACTGGATACACCTTACAAGAGAAAACAAAATTTATGCTTACCTGATAAATTTATTTATCTTGTGGTGTATCCAGTCCACGGCCCGCCCTGTCATTTTAAGGCAGGTGTTTTTTATTTTTAAACTACAGTCACCACTGCACCCTATAGTTTCTCCTTTCTCTTGCTTGTCTTCGGTCGAATGACTGGAGGTGGCAGTTAGGGGAGGAGCTATATAGACAGCTCTGAGGTGGGTGATCCTCTTGCAGCTTCCTGTTGGGAAGGAGAATATCTCACAAGTAATGGATGAATCCGTGGACTGGATACACCACAAGAGAAATAAATTTATCAGGTAAGCATAAATTTTGTTTTTGAAGGGGCAAAGCATATGTGTGGGGAGGGTGTGGTTTGCAGACAAGGTTTCACATGTTTGTATTAAATTAATTATTTTACACAGTTTCAAATAGGCATAAACACTGAATGTTCAGCATATTAAAGTATTACATAAAAAGAATCTGCAATATACTGTGTATTTAAACATTAAAATAATATATCTGGGGGGGCGGAGCCAACTGCCTAAATGGCCGGACGCATGCTGTAAGAGCTCTGGCTCTAAATTGTGAATTTGGAGTTATACCACGATCTACGATATAATTATGCATCATGATTGAATACATCTACATGCTCTCTACATACAGCTTTCTGCTCATTTAACTTGGGTGACTATATACTTAATACAACCCCGACTTGGGTTTTGCAGCGTGGCCCGGAGGGAGCAGTCTAAAAATGGCGACAGCGGAGGATTGGGAGCTGATAGCTTTGGGCTACATTGAGGCCTCTCACCGGCTACTAGAGACTCAGCTATTCAAGGTCTTAGCTACAGCAACCTTTAACTATACCACCCCTGCTCTGACGGGCCACGGACGAGATATTTGCAGTACGAGAGGAACCATGCTGTGCACAGCTACTGACTCCTGCAACCCTAAGGTGGAGGCTCCACTTTACAATATTGAGCCGCACCAGACATCTCTAGTTGGCAGCTGTAAGACTATAAACCAACGCGAATCCTTCATCTCACTAACTCCTGAGAGCTGTTGCGCACTTGGGCCTACCTTCTATCGAGCTGCTGGTGAGTCGTGCATATCACCGGGGGCAGAAGATTGTGTCAATCTAGCTGCACGTTTTGTCCTTGGGTTGCCCGATGGGGCGCGGAACTTTAGAAATACTCAGCTCTCACTCACAACCTTGCCTGTGGCTGCGGAGCTTGAGTCATGCAAAGCTACAGATCTCCCCACGGTTTCAGCGGTCTTACCTTGCTCTCCCGCGAAAGCTCCTGGTTTCATGTCCCGCCAGCTACTAGACTCTGCTACCGCCGAACGACTACATACCCTGCAGCTATGGCGGGCCGCTGGATGCTCACTATCCCAAGGTTTGCTGAGCCTGCTTCAATCATACCTGGCAGAAAGGTTCCTCATCTCACAGGTTCGCCTAAAAAAAGGTGTGGGTTAACCACCATGGAGTTGTTACCCTGCCCGGTGTTATAGACAGGGCTTTAGTGAACCAAGGGACATTTCATTTGGAACATGTGTGAGCTTAACAATTCCACTGAGGATTTCCCCTGGGATATTTCTTGGCTAATTTTTTGCTAAACCTTAACTCTAATAGAAACCCACCTTTGGACACTCACGCATGGGAGCACAGAGACAATATCCTTTACAATGCTGAACCTTTTATCTCTTTTTTAGAGAATTCTATAATCGTGTTTTACTGTTAACTTTATGGTTGGCCTGTTCTGGGCACTAGATGTTACACTATAGCTTTATACCCTAGTTAATTATTTTACAATGATTATAACAAATGTGTGATCAAAAACATGGGTAGGTAAAACATACACAACATCCTATTGATTTAGGCTCCAGCCCTATCATAATTACACTTATTTACTGGAGACAATAGTGTGAGATGGATCTTTATTTTCAAGATGGTTTATTGTTTGCAACTTAGCCCATGATCTATGCTTCCTTATAGAACCATTGATAATTAGTACTGTAGTAGAATAGCTATTTATTTAAAGCAACAGGGCTATCCTATCTTGCCACTATGGCTTAGTTTTTACACTGGAATTGCCTAGCAATTTATTTATGCCCATTGAGATCCTAACCGAATTTAAATTTAATATGTCTCACATGTTATCTGCTTGTGTGTGGCTTCTTGCCACCAGCGGCCGAGGCGGTGGGATGGCTATATTTATCAGGTAGATGGCCCCTTAAAATAGCCTTGGATATAGCTTTGCAACACAATACCTCCTATAGCACATAAGTAATAATTCAGCTCTTCACTGTACATTAAGATTATAGTTTTGTTCTAACATTACTTATACTGGAGTCTACATTTAAGAGTGCTCTAGCCATATTGATAGCCAGAAAAACTTTACTATTGCCTGCAGCTTTCCTCTCCAAGAAGGTGTTTATTGCCTAGATCAGTCAGGCAATATGGGCTGCATATATAATATATTCTAAGACAAACTATAGTGCCCATTCTATATTGGCTAACTGATTCCAGCTGGCATATCTAGTACAGTAAGGGGATATAACCCTGTGGCTAACAGTCCTGGTCACTACTGTCCTTGTGCGGGTGGGTCCTGCCTTATTATTTCTACCACCTACTCTTCTTATACAATGTATTATAGGTAAACTCTATAAATATTGCCAGCTGGATTAATATAAAACCTATGGATTTCCTGGTTTGAGTATCCCCTTATGTTAGCATGCCCTTCATAAGTTAATATCTTATCATCCCATAATGACCACCTCCCCCCCCCCCCCCCCCACCATCCTATTATATGCCTCTTAGTATAGGAGGACTCCCTAGACGGTTTATCTACTCCATACCGTAAACTTATACTATTTTTCTATTTGTAGCCTCTCATTTTACCACAGAGATAACTTTTTTCCACCCAGCTAGAATAGTAAAAATGATTAGGCTTTCTTTCTTACATATGGAATCACAGATTAAAAATTAAAAGTTACAAAAGAGGTTTTTCAGTAGGGGTCCATAAGTGTCCCCCCCAATTCATAACCACCTACTTTACACTTAGGTTGGGGTGACTTTATGTGACCCGAAAGTGGTTGTTTATATCTCATAGTAGGTGTACAGTTACCATGGTATTCACTGCATATTAAGGGAAAGTAGTCTGTCATTTCATTATTTTCTTTACTTATTTGACATATGTTAGCAGTCTGCTATGTATAACCTTTGTTTTTTTATGCTATGTACTGACTATTTCCAATTGTTTGTTTAGACTATAAAACCTCAATAAAAATATTTAAAAAATAAAAAAAATAATAATAATATATCTGCATAGTGATTGAAAATAACTTTATTTTTACATTCTGATTCCATGGCTGTCTTGGTCATACTAGGACGGGTGACAGCCCTAACTAGTTGCCATATTTGCTTCAGTAAATATTATTTTAAATTTTATATAATTTTATATATAATGTTATAACACACTACCCAGTGGCCAATATCTGCATTATAATACTACAGGGTGTAATTCCCGTAACCTTCTTAATTCTGTCACAGCCAAGACTATCACAACCTGTTGTAATCTGCTTAATCCTGTCACAACCTGCTATAACCGGATAAAACTGGTCACATCCTGCCATAACCGGATAAAACTGGTCACATCCGGGGGCGGAGCCTAGCTGAGCTCAGGGATGGAAGTGTGATCCGTGAGCTCTGAGCTGAAAACATTAAAAAAGTCAGCAAAACAGCCTATTTTACAGCCTAAGTTGCCTGAAAGAACACAAGAGACACTTGGATGCCGAGGCGTTAGACAAAAGTTCAGTTGTATATGATAGACTGAGCAGAAACGCTTCTAAAAGATACCGGGCGTTCGCGCCGAAAACAGACTAACCCGCCTAGCAGCAATGGCGCCGGAGCTAACGCTGAACACTATGCTGGGACATGTCGACAGAACAAGAGAGTGGTCGCCCGAACAACGTACAGTGAGTACTAAAGTGCCCTAGCTCCAAGCGACCCGACTAACAAGGCCGATTTAACTAGCTTAAGCCACTCAAGTAGGCCACGTGCAAACGCCACACAAACAAACCGGGGAACAAGTAAACGGCCCAAGGCATAGCCGATAGAGGCAGGGGGCAAGATTATGGAGAGAAGACTAGGGGTCGATAGCTCTACACCAACCCTCATGGACATAAAATAATCTGAGATATGTAGAAAGAAAAGCAATCTTTTTGTTTTCTGTGACGTCCATTTAGCCTATAAGGAGTATAAACGGATAGCCCATAAAAGCACATAACAAACTCACATGGGGCAGCTCATGTTAAATTGGGAATAATATGGCAAGCTATCTAGTGTAAGAAAGTAAATCAAACTAAAGCAGACTCTAAACAAAGAAGCAAAGAGAAAGAAGTGCACTCTAAAGTACACCTAAAAATAAGGGGTGAGCAAATGACAGGAACACAGACCTGACAAACTATACAGACACAGTGGGGGAGAGAAGAGGAAAACAAAGAACTTTTAAAAAAAAGGAATGCATTATCAGGGCATGAAGCTGACCAATAATCTAACTTTCATTGCATCACTAAAAGCATTTTTTTTTCTCTCTTTTACTGCATGACCGGCTCCACATATATCAGTGAGAGATTATCACCAAGGAAAAGTTCACCCATAACTCACTCTTTTGCAATTCTCTACCTCAGGTCTGGTAACAGACAATTAATATGTCACACAAAAAACTGGTCAAGGGGGATAAAACAAATAAAACGTCAAATATGAGCACTTTCTTCAAGTCTTCAAGACTTAACAAGATAACTGAACCAGACAACATGGACTCAGAAAGAGAGTCAGATACAGAAATAGAGTCATCTTCCCTTAAGGATACTACACCGCTTACAAAAGCAGACTTTAAAGATTTAGTTTCAAAGCTAGACATAGCTGCAAATTTCGAGAAACTTTGGGGGAAGATTGACACCATGCATACGGCTGTCACATCTAGCTTAAATGAGATACGAGCGGATATAACAGATTTAGGAGGCAGAATGGAAGCTCTGGAGGAACACAGAGACACAATGACAACCGAAATAGAAGCCTCATCTCAGACCCTACAGACACAACAACAAACAATTAATGAACTACAAGACAAGGTCGATGACCTAGAAAATAGATCACGTTGCAATAACATTAGACTGAAAGGGGTCCCTGAAACAATAACTACCCCTGAACTCAACACATATCTACAACACCTGTTCAGAAATATCACAGGGGAATCTGAAGAATCAGTATTTGCAATTGAAAGAGCCCATAGGGCACTACGAGCAAGACCTAGGGAAGATGCTCCCCCTAGAGACGTCATCATAAAACTGTCATTTTTCCAAGAAAAAGAAAAAATCCTCAAAGCAACTTACAAGTATAAAGGTAGTGTTATTCAATTCTTCCAAGACCTAAGCCTCCGTACACTACAGAGAAGAAGCACCTTACGCCCCCTGACCTCTATACTACGTAAAAACCAAATCAAATATAGATGGGGATTCCCTTTCGCTCTGCACATTCTCAAGGACAACAAAACCATCACAGTCCACGAAATTGAAGACATCCCCCCCACATGTAAGCTCCTGGGTATGGAAACCCCAAATATACCAACTGAGGAACAGCCTCACCCCCCACCAAGCACTTCTGGACGTCCAGGATGGACGAAAATAAACCGGAAAAGAGTCAAGAGCTGATACAGGAAGACTCCTCAAAAGGGTACACTTTGAAATACGGACATTGATTTAGGGAGGTCCAGAGTTCATCCCTTCAACCGCCAAATGGGGGTTGATAATCCTAATCTTATTCCCTTCCTGGAAGGAAATCCTAAGGGTCCAATATGAAGATATATCCTTTGCAAAGATACAGGGCCCGAAATATATCTCCTCTGGTTAAGCGGAGATGCTTTTCAGACAGTTATCTCCCGTCTAGATTCATGTTTGCAGTGCTACAACAATTGGGATTTGAAGGGACCTTCATTAAAACCTTACATGCAATCTATTCTAACCCCTCAGCCCAGGTATCTATTTCAGGATATAAATCTAAGAGCATTCCCATACTAAACGGTACAAGGCAGGGATGCCCATTGTCACCCCTGCTCTTCGCGATTTGCATAGAACCCCTAGCGGCTAAAATTAGACTGAACCCAGATATCAAAGGGATAAAGATCAAAGACCGGGAATATAAACTGACACTTTTCGCGGATGATATCCTCTTGACACTAACGAAACCCCTCACATCCTTACCCAATTTATACAAATTATTGGACCATTTTTCCCAAATATCAGGGTATAAAATCAATCTAGATAAATGTGAAGCACTACCCCTAGGACTCCCACATCAAACTAAAAAAATCATAGATATTAACTTTGAGATAAGATGGGCCACCCACTCGCTCAAATATTTAGGAGTACACCTCACACCTCAAATTCACCAACTATATAAATACAATTATGAGACTCTATTTAAGGAGATAAAGAAAAACTTGAACAAATGGAAATCACACACCTTATCATGGCTAGGCAGACTAGCTACAGTTAAAATGTCAGTTCTTCCCCAGATACTATACTTATTTAGAACTCTACCCTTGAAAGTCCCAATACAGGATTTAGAGAAATTGCAAAGAGACTTAGTAATCTTCATTAGAGGTAATAAAGGAGCCCGTATAGCAACTGCTCTGATAACTAAACATAGAAGCCTAGGTGGAATCGGAGCACCTAACATAGTAGAATACTACAGAGCAGCGAGATTAGCACAAACCACACTATTGGGAAGAAATGTTGAAGGGGTCATTTGGACCAGCCTAGAGGCAGAGATCAGAGACACCCCTCATTCGGACGACTTACTCTGGCAAAAACAAACTAGGAGAAGTCTCATAGACAAACCAGGATTGAGAATCACACAACACACTATGGAAACATGGACCTTTTTAACCAAAAGACAGAATCTATTACCTAAACAAACATTAGCACACCCAATTAGATATTTACTTACCAAAGAGACACAACATATAGTAGACAAATGGGCCAATAAAGGTCTCTATAGAGTGGCGGATTGGCTAAGTGGAGGTAAACCTAAGACCTTTATCCAGATCCAAACCCAACTAGATCCAATAAAACTACATTGGTTCCAATATCTTCAAGTAAACTCCGCAATCCACAATTATATTAAAGATAGACAAGCTAAAATAACCACACCCCTAGAAAGCCTACTTCAATCTACACATAGACAGAAAGGAGCCATCTCTAAGCTCTATCTACAGATACAAGCATCTCACAACTTATCAAAATCTAACTTGATTCTCAACTGGGAAAGAGATTTAGATATCAATGAAGATAAACAATGGTGGGACGATACGTTTAATTCAGCTTGTAAAGGACTTCTAAGTGCTAACCTGAGAGAAAACACTATCAAGACAATGTTCAGGTGGTACCTCACCCCAGTAAAAACAGCTCATATGACACCCAATCATAATAGGTCCTGTTATAGAGGATGCGGGGAGGTAGGCTCATACTACCACATGTGGTGGGAATGTGGGGGGGGTGAGAGACATTTGGACTAAAACATCCAATCTACTAAGCTCAATTTTAGAGGAGGATATTCAGTTAACTTCATCACAAGCACTCCTACACATTCCTCTCCCCCAGTTTAATAAACAGATAAACACATTTATTAGAATTATTTGTACGGTAACAAGATCTTGTATAGCAAAACACTGGAAGACCTCAGCACCCCCTTGGGATGAGATTCTCAATAAGATCTCTTTAACACATCAAATGTATGAATCCGCCTCACATATATTAGATACACAAACACAATACGAAAAGACCTGGTTTTACTGGACACTGAACAGACATAAAATAAGATAGAACAAGACAGACTTCTCCCACACAGAGGACGGAGGAACAAACAACAAGACCTGGGAGAGAGAGAGTCAATAAGGAGTCACTCGGTAACTTAACTTAATTTTATTTCTATTTATTTTTAGTTATTATTATTTTTCATTTCTATTTTTAATTTAATGTTTAATTGTGTTACTGTTTTTTCTCTAAGCTGTTATTAAGAAAACTATAGAACCCTCAAAGGATACAGCTTAAGTTCAGTTAATAGTTGAATTTAATTGTTGAAAAATTATACTGTTAATCTTTACCTGAGATATAAGAATGGGACTACTCACAGGTTAATATATTCCGGAACATTTTTATTAGAAAAGAGGATATAGATAATATTACACCTAAAGAACCTCTAAGAAGCAATAAACAAAGAATTCTTGAGTGAAAATAAGACAAGACATTGGACACTTTTATGAGGAGAACCTAATTTCTAATCTATGTACTGTAATATCACAGGTTTACCTCATCTCTTGTATATGATCAGTTAGTTATAGAATGAATGTTTCATAATAAGTAATGACCTGTATATGATCTGTGAAATCCTGTGATAATAAAAAAGATTTAAACATAAAACTGGTCACATCCTGTCATAAGCTGCCAGAGTCACTCACAACTTGGCATAAACTGCTTAAACCTGTCACAACCTGCCATTGTGATGTTATCATCGTACATGCATTATAATACTATTAGTGAAGAAGATAGAGCAGTAAAGGGTACTGTAGGGTGGAATTCCCCAAATCTGCTAATTCATGTCACAACCTGCTATAACCAAGACCTCACAACTGTTCCTACTTGAGAGAGATGGTCCGTAATTCTATGCTCTGTCCCTCAGATACAGCCATATGCCCCTAATTGCAGATTTTTCCTTAGCCACACCCATTGAGCACCCAGACATGACCACACACCCCAGACACGCCCATAAACCATCAAGACACACCCACTTCCTGCCCAGAAACAACCACAATCCCATCCACTAACCACCCACAATCCCACCCCTCTAAACATAACTCCTCCCACAAAACATTAACTGGCCCCCATCAACCTCTTTTTTTTTTTTACATTTTTATTTCTTTATACACAGCATACATCACATGTCCAAAAAACTTATACAACCTATGGCAGATATTGATTACTATCTGTCCATATCAGTCCCCTAGCAATGAAAGAAGTATCTTGAATACTTTCCTGGGCGGAATTCAGCTTTTGTCTAATTACTGTGGTACATATCCCAGGTGTAGACAATTGGGAAGCAGATTATCTCAGCCGTCAGACTTTACATCCGGGGGGGGGGGGGGGGGGGAGTGGTCCCTCCATCCAGATGTGTTTTCTCAGATTGTTCAGATGTGGGGTCTTCCAGAAATAGATCTGATGGCTTCTCATCTAAACAAGAAACTTCCCAGGTACCTGTCCAGGGATCTTCAGGCGAATGCAGTGGATGCGTTGACACTTCCTTGGTGTTACCAAACTGCTTATATTTTCCCGGCTCTAGTTGTTCTTCCAAGAGTGATCTCCAAAATCATCATGGCACAATCGTTTGTATGGCCTCACAGGTTTTGGTATGCGGATCTTGTTCGGATATCCAGTTGCCAACCTTGGCCTCTTCCTGTAAGGCCGGACCTTCTGTCTCAAGGTCCGTTTTTCCATCAGAATCTCAAATCATTAAATTTGAAGGTATGGAAATTGAATAGAGGTTTCTCTGACTCAGTGATTAATACTATATTACAGGCTCGTAAATCTGTTTCTAGAATGATTTATTATAGAGTTTGGAAGACTTATATTTCATGGTGTTCTCATAAATTATCTTGGCATTCTTTCAGAATTCCTAGAATTTTACAGTTTCTTCAGGATGGTTTGGATAAGGGTTTGTCTGCAAGTTCCTTGAAGGGACAAATCTCTGCTCTGTCTTATTTCACAGAAAGATTGCTAAGCTTCCTGATATTCACTGTTTTCTACAGGCTTTGGTTCGTATCAAGCCTGTCATTAAATCAATCTCTCCGCTTTGGAGTCTTAATTTGGTTTTGAAGGCTTTACAGGCTCCTCCATTTGAGCCTATACATTCTTTGTACATTAAACTACTTTCTTGGAAAGTGTTGTTCTTTTTGGCCATCTCTTCTGCTAGAAGAGTTTCTGAATTATCTGCTCTTTCTTGTGAATCTCCTTTTCTGATTTTTCATCAGGATAAGACGGTTTTGCGGACTTCATTTAAATTCTTTCCTAAGGTTGTGAACTCTAACAACATTAATAGAGAAATCGTTGTTAATTCCTTGTGTCCTAATCCTAAGAGATCTTTGAAGAAATCCTTACATTCTTTGGATGTGGTAAGAGCTTTGAAATATTATGTTGAAGCTAATAAAGATTTCAGGAAGACTTCTAGTCTATTTGTTATCTTTTCTGGTTCTAGGAAAGGTCAGAAGGCTTCTGCCATTTCCTTGGCATAGTGGTTAAAGCTTTTGATTCATCAAGCTTATTTGGAGTTGGATCAAGCCCCGCCTCAGAGAATTACAGCTCATTCTACTAGATCAGTCTCCACTTTGTGGGATTTTAAGAATGAAGCTTCAGTTGATCAGGTTTGCAAAGCAGCAACTTGGTCTTCTTTGCATACATTTACTAAATTCCACCGTTTTGATGTATTCGCTTCTTCGGAAGCAGTTTTTGGTAGAAAGGTTCTTCAGGCAGCTGTTTCAGTTTGATTCTTCTGCTTATGATTTATGTTTTTCATTTCATGAGAATTAACTTATATTTTAAGTTGTGGATTATTTTATTCAGCGAAAAATGGCTGTTTTTATTTTTATCCCTCCCTCTCTAGCGACTCTTGTGTGGAGTTCCACATCTTGGGTATTGCTATCCCATATGTCACTAGCTCATGGACTCTTGCAAATTACATGAAAGAAAACATAATTTATGTAAGAACTTACCTGATAAATTAATTTCTTTCATATCCATGAGGCCCACCCTTTTTTATGGTGGTTATGATTTTTTTGTATAAAGCACAATTATTTCCAAATTCCTTTGTTGATGCTTTTTACTCCTTTCTTTATCACCCCACTACTTGGCTATTCGTTAAACAGAATTGTGGGTGTGGTGAATGGTGTATTTATAAGCATTTTGATGTTTGGGAAACTTTGCCCCTCCTGGTAGGATTGTATATCCCATACGTCACTAGCTCATGGACTCTTGCCAATATGAAAGAAATGAATTTATTAGGTAAGTTCTTACATAAATTATGTTTTTTTCCCATTTTCTGGCCTCCCTGTATCATGTGACAGACATTAGCCAATCACAGACTAGTATGAATGGACTCTTGCCAATATGAAAGAAATTAATTTATCAGGTAAGTTCTTACATAAATTACGTTTTTGCTCCCATTTTCCGGCCTCCCTGTATCATGTGACAGACATTAGCCAATCACAGACTAGTATACGTATTTACCCTGTGAGCTTGTACACATGCTCAGTAGGATCTTGTTCCCCAAAAAGCGTGAATATAAAAAGATTTAATAATGGAAGTAAATCAGAAAGTGTCTTAAAGCTGAATGCTCTTATCTGACTCTTGAAAGTTTATTTTGACTTGAGTGTCCCTTTAAGCAAACTTTAGGAGTGTTAAATATCCATACAGCATTGGATGAGTGCTAACCTGATGAGAAGGCTGAACATAAAAGAAGCACATGTAAAAAAACTAATACAAACTTAAAAAGTGCACGTACTGGTGCGAGCACAAGCGTATAGATTAAATTAAAAAAAACAAAAACAACAATGTGCGCAAAAGCCGACACACGTTAAAACTGAAAAACAAATGCAGACATGAGCATAATCCGGTGCACGCTAACCAAGAAAGAGCACAAACAATCTGATCAAACTGACAAACTAACAAAAAATTGGCGCACTATTATAAAAACCAAAAGTTAGAAATCTTTCACAAATCATACATAAATAAAACTCAATTATATATAAATGTAGTAAAATTTGCCTACTTTACACTTCAAACAAAGCTGCCAACCACAGGAAAAATAATTTATTTATTTTTGCATAAAACAAATGGCAAAGATCGCCCATAATTGTAGGCAATTGCGAATGAGTTGCTATTAATATTAATCGGGTTATGAATATTATTTTTACTGATTTATATGGCACAGCAGCCATTTGCTTTCTTTTTTTTTTATTTATTATTTTTATTGACAATGTAAATAATAACACAATCTTTTCTGATCATCAACATAACAGTAGAGCATTAAAGTGCATAACAACAGATTTGGGCTGATGTCCATGTAATCGGCTGCCACTAAGTGGAGAGCCAAGTCTTCATCCTTTATTCAGATTCTTAATATGATCCTTTAACGGGCTGGGCCAGCGGGGCAACTGCTAGCTCTAGTGAGACATGAGCCAGCCATAGCCCTATTTAGTAGGAGATAATCAAAAAAGGTATAATAATGTAACAAACAAACAAAAAGTTTAACTCTGCAAGATATCTTCACTTTCATATTTAAGTCCTAAACATAGGTTCACATTAACACTGTGTAATCCACAGTCTTCAAGGTAGGCAACTATTCGGTTTATCTCCCATGAATGGGGTGTATATAAGGTGTCGGCTCTTTGATCTACTTGTTAATAACGGTAGTGTCAGCATGGTTGCAGCTCTCTGCTTCTGAAGCAAGAGGGACAGGAGGAGCATCTGTGGTCAATGGGACAGCTGTGTTGTAGAGTGATTCCTGCCAAATGAACTTAGCATTTAAAAAAGTGTCCATTTTATTACGACAAAGGTAGCCATATTGTTCTAAGGATAGCTGCTCTTCTACTTCGTCTAGCCACATTGTTTTAGAGAGTCATGTTTTTTTTCCAGTGGCGGGCTATTAGTTTCCTCACACTGTTGAGACCTATTTGCAACACTAATAATTCTAGGCGGCATGTCAGTTTGGGTAGGTCATTTAATAGGGCTATATTTGGGCTTAACGTGAGTTCAGTAGAAATGCTCTGCTTGAAATGCAGTTCCACTGCGTTCCAGAGTGAGCAAACTCTGGGGCACTGCCACCACATATGTATTAAACTACCATGTCTTCCACAACCCCGCCAGCATCTATCAGATGTATTTGGGTAAATGCTGATCAGCCTTGACGGAGTCAAGTACCAACGAAGGAGAATTTTAGAATTAAGTTCCAATATCTCAGGTGATGTCGAGGTTTTCTTGATTGATCTAAAAATATTGGCCCAATTATCTTGTTCTATGTGAGTTATTAGGTCTAAATTCCATCTAGTGGTGTATGGTGGTAGGGGATCATTAGGGTTTTTAATGAGGAGTTTTTGGGATATTGAGAGTGTTCCTCTCGGTACAAGACCACCATGGCACATTAGTTCAAATGTGGTGAGTTTTCTTAATAGATCTGCTTTAAATGGAGAGGTGTGTATGAAGTGGTGTAGTTGTGCGTATTTCAGCCAGTTGTTAAATCTACCATCACCTAAATTAGTCAGTTTATCCCTTTCTAGAAGTTTGCCTGCTTCAGTAAACTTAAATAGCGGGATTGTGTAATCCCATTCGGTAAGCCTTTGAAATCCTTTGTCTAGGCCACCGACCATCTCCACGTTCAGCACAATTGGGAACAGGGGGGACCTATTAGTGGATATATGTGGTCTGGTGGCTATTATGTGGTCCCAATTTTTAAATAATTGTCTGTGTATGTCTAGCTGTCGGCACTGTGGAGGTCTTAAGTCATTTGGAACCCAGCATAAGGCATGTACTAGATTAGATTAGATTAGTTTTATTGTCATTGTACAAAGTAGAAAAACAGAGAAAACGAAATTATATTTGAAAATCTAACCAATCCTATACACAGATAGCACTATAATGGTAAAACTAATAGATAGCAAAAAATTCAAGTGACTTGTGCAGAAAATTTCTATACCACAAAAGTACAATGCAAGTGTAATAAAGTGCAAGTGCAAAAAAAAATCAATTCCATACAAAAAAAGTATATATATGTGTAAAAAAAATGTAATAAAAAAATGTAATAAAAAAAATTAGTCATCTTGCACACATATGTGTATATTTGCATTATATATATGATGTGAATCATGAGTGTTTTATATGAATCATATGTGTATTTTATATTATATGTGTTATGTGAATATAGAGTGAGGTGAGAAAGAGCCCTTAACAAGATAATCAATAAATTAAGTTAAGACCATTAATTTAGCACTTTCTTCATTATAATAAAAAGAGCTAATCATCAGAAGGATAAAAATTAAAAAAGGCTATGAGCATAAGAGAGATTTTTAAACGTTTTTTTTTATTTAGGAGAGAGGTGCTTTGAGTATGTGCGAGTCTAATGCAACCCATGCCTTACACTCCTGCTTTTTGTGCCAGTCCAGTATCCTCTGAAGCGTCACTGCTTGGTAATACTCTTCAATTTTGGGTAGGACCAGTCCCCCGTCCATAGTCGGTCTATACATTGTGCCCCTATTAATTCTGGGTTTACCCTTTCCCCACACAAACGAATTAAGGCTATTTTGTAGTCGGGTCATGTACCATCGGGGAATGTGTAGTGGCAAGGCCTGTAATATGTATATGATCCTGGGGAGTGTGGTCATTTTTTGGGGAGTGTGGTCACAAGTACTTGACTGTGTCAGTTTTCAATTTTAGCTTGCAGATTGCGGATAAAGATCGAAATTGGGTGTCTGATAGTGTAATATTTAGGTTTTCAGATTTTTGTTTATTGACAAGAAAGTTAGAGTATTGTCCGAATCTATCGAGCTCTGTTAATATTTCTGGGATAGTCGTGAAAGGGGAGGATACCGAAAACAATAGGTCATCTGCGTAAGCAGCAATTTTGTAGGTTTAGTGGCCGAATGATATCCCTTTGATGTTTGGGTTCTTACGGACGTGGGAAGTTAAGACCTCCATCATTAAAATAAACAGAATTGGGGATAAGGGGCATCCTTGTCGCGTGCCATTGCGAATAGGGAGTGTGTCTGACAGTGTGCCATTAACTTTAACTTTTGCATTTGGGTGTGAATATAAGCTGAAAATTCTGTTAATTATTTTTGGGCCAAATCCTATGTTTTTTAAAGTTTCCAATAGGAATTGCCAGTCCGTCCGGTCAAATGCTTTTTCGGCATCTATGGCCATTAGCACCGACTCAACGTTGTGATTCCTGGCATATTCTTTACCTGGTTGATTCCCTTCATAGAAATATTTTTTTCCGAAGTGTTAAGGCCCTCCTCTGGGCCTCTGAATAGAGTAGAGTTTTGAGCTCTTTTCTTGTGGTAGTCAAGGCTGCTAATGTAGGTCGATCTGAGGGGAAATGTTTATGTTGCATCTCCAGAGTGTGTAGTCTGCTAGTTAGCATGCTAAGTAGGGTGTCGTGCTGTTTTTTAATATATGCTTTATGTTTGATGCACTCGCCACGGAACACCGCTTTATGGGCTTCCCACACAGAGTGGCTGTGTCTCAGGGACAGTGTTAAGGCTAAAGTACTCAGCTAGAGTGGATGTAAGCTTTTGCGCTATTGGAGGATGGTGTATCAGGTACGTGTCTAGTCTCCATATGAAAGGGTGTATTGGGGAATCGGGCCAGTTCGTTTTCAGGGAGATCATAGAGTGGTCTGACCATGCTGTTGGTACAATGTCGGTTTCTGTCAGTAAGGAGAGGCTAGATTGGTCAAGGTATAAATAGTCGATCCTGGAATAAATGGACTAGGGGTGGGGAAAAAATGGAGTAACCACATTGTGTGGGATGTTGCGCCCTCCATGTATCTATCAGTCCTGATTGCTTAATGCAATTAAAAATTGAATTGGGGGGCGTGGTGAGTAATTTGTGTTTGAGGATGTGGTGTCTAGCGTGGGGTCCATAATAACATTCAGATCCCCTCCCATTATCACCGTGCCTTTTTGGGAATCTCTTATCATTGATTTGAGTTTATTATAAAATCTGCTCTTATTTGAGTTTGGGGCGTATACATTGATTAAAGTAATTGGCCTATTGTAAATAAGGCCCACTAAGATTAGCACTCTGCCTTCCTTATCTGAAGTAGCGTGAAGCAGCTTAAAGGGCAGGGAGCTATGTAGGAGGATACCCACTCCGTTTTTTTTTTTTTTTTTTCGTGGGAATTAAAGAAACCTAATGGAAAATGCTTATTAGAAAAACATAATTTATGCTTACCTGATAAATTCCTTTCTCCTGTAGTGTAGTCAGTCCACGGGTCATCATTACTTATGGGATATTAACTCCTCCCCAACAGGAAGTGCAAGAGGATCACCCAAGCAGAGCTGCTATATAGCTCCTCCCCTCTACATCACACCCAGTCATTCGACCGAGAACCAAACGAGAAAGGAGAAACTATAGGGTGCAGTGGTGACTGGAGTATAATTAAAAAATTTAGACCTGCCTTAAAGAACAGGGCGGGCCGTGGACTGACTACACTACAGGAGAAAGGAATTTATCAGGTAAGCATAAATTATGTTTTCTCTTGTTAAGTGTAGTCAGTCCACGGCTCATCATTACTTATGGGATACCAATACCAAAGCTAAGTACACGGATGACGGGAGGGACAGGCAGGATCTCTATACGGAAGGAACCACTGCCTGAAGAACCTTTCTCCCAAAAACAGCCTCCGAAGAAGCAAAAGTGTCAAATTTGTAAAATTTGGAAAAAGTATGAAGAGAAGACCAAGTTGCAGCCTTGCAAATCTGTTCAACAGAGGCCTCATTCTTAAAGGCCCAAGTGGAAGCCACAGCTCTAGTAGAATGAGCTGTAATCCTTTCAGGAGGTTGCTGTCCAGCAGTCTCATAGGCTAAGCGTATTATGCTACGAAGCCAAAAGGATAGAGAGGTAGCAGATGCTTTTTGACCTCTCCTCTGTCCAGAATAAACGACAAACAGGGAAGAAGTTTGTCGAAAATCTTTAGTTGCCTGTAAATAAAATTTCAGGGCACGGACTACTTCTAGATTGTGCAGAAGTCGTTCCTTCTTTGAAGAAGGGTTAGGACACAATGATGGAACAACAATCTCTTGATTGATATTCTTGTTAGTGACTACCTTAGGTAAGAACCCAGGTTTAGTACGCAGAACTACCTTATCAGAATGAAAAATCAGATACAGAGAATCACAATGTAAGGCTGATAATTCAGAGACTCTACGAGCCGAGGAAATAGCCATTAAAAACAGAACTTTCCAAGATAACAACTTGATATCAATGGAGTGAAGGGGTTCAAACGGAACACCCTGTAAAACGTTAAGAACTAAGTTTAAGCTCCACGGCGGAGCAACAGATTTAAACACAGGCTTAATCCTGGCCAAAGCCTGACAAAAAGCCTGAACGTCTGGAACTTCTGACAGACGCTTGTGTAAAAGGATGGACAGAGCTGAGATCTGTCCCTTTAACGAACTAGCAGATAAACCCTTTTCTAAACCTTCTTGTAGAAAAGACAATATCCTAGGAATCCTAACCTTACTCCATGAGTAACCCTTGGATTCGCACCAGTGTAAATATTTACGCCATATCTTATGGTAAATTTTCCTGGTAACAGGTTTCCTAGCCTGTATTAAGGTATCAATTACTGGCTCCGAAAATCCACGCCTTGATAAAATTAAGCGTTCAATTTCCATGCAGTCAGCTTCAGAGAAATTAGATTTTGATGTCTGAAAGGACCCTGAATTAGAAGGTCCTGTCTCAGAGGCAGAGACCAAGGTGGACAGGATGACATGTCCACTAGATCTGCATACCAGGTCCTGCGTGGCCACGCAGGCGCTATTAGAATCACTGATGCTTTCTCCTGTTTGATCCTGGCAATCAAACGAGGGAGCATCGGGAAGGGTGGAAACACATAAGCCATCCTGAAGGTCCAAGGTGCTGTCAAGGCATCTATCAGGACCGCTCCCGGGTCCCTGGACCTGGACCCGTAACAAGGAAGCTTGGCGTTCCGGCGAGACGCCATGAGATCCATATCTGGTTTGCCCCAACATCGAAGTATTTGGGCAAAGACCTCCGGATGAAGTTCCCACTCCCCCGGATGAAAAGTCTGGCGACTTAGGAAATCCGCCTCCCAGTTCTCCATGCCTGGGATGTGGATCGCTGACAGGTGGCAAGAGTGAGACTCTGCCCAGCGAATTATCTTTGATACTTCCATCATCGCTAGGGAACTTCTTGTCCCTCCCTGATGGTTGATGTAAGCCAAAGTCGTGATGTTGTCCGACTGAAACCTGATGAACCTCAGAGTTGCTAACTGAGGCCAAGCCAGAAGGGCATTGAGAACTGCTCTCAATTCCAGAATGTTTATTGGAAGGAGACTCTCCTCTCGAGTCCATGATCCCTGAGCCTTCAGGGAATTCCAGACAGCGCCCCAACCTAGAAGGCTGGCATCTGTAGTTACAATTGTCCAGTCTGGCCTGCTGAAGGGCATCCCCCTGGACAGATGTGGCCGAGAAAGCCACCATAGAAGAGAATCTCTGGTCTCCTGATCCAGATTCAGCGTAGGGAACAAATCTGAGTAATTACCATTCCACTGACTTAGCATGCACAATTGCAGCGGTCTGAGGTGCAGGCGTGCAAAAGGAACTATGTCCATTGCCGCTACCATTAAGCCGATTACCTCCATGCATTGAGCCACTGACGGGTGTTGAATGGAATGAAGGGCACGGCAAGCATTTAGAAGCTTTATTAACCTGTCCTCTGTCAGGTAAATTTTCATTTCTACAGAATCTATAAGAGTCCCCAAGAAGGGAACTCTTGTGAGTGGTAAGAGAGAACTCTTCTCCTCGTTTACTTTCCACCCATGTGATCTTAGAAATGCCAGTACTAACTCTGTATGAGACTTGGCAGTTTGAAAGCTTGACGCTTGTATCAGAATGTCGTCTAGGTACGGGGCTACCGAAATTCCTCGCGGTCTTAGTACCGCCAGAAGAGAGCCCAGAACTTTTGTAAAGATTCTTGGAGCCGTAGCCAACCCGAAGGGAAGAGCTACAAACTGGTAATGCTTGTCTAGGAAGGCAAACCTTAGATACCGGTAATGTTCTCTGTGAATCGGTATGTGAAGGTAAGCATCCTTTAAATCCACTGTGGTCATGTACTGACCTCTTTGGATCATGGGTAAGATTGTCCGAATAGTTTCCATCTTGAATGATGGAACTCTTAGGAATTTGTTTAGGATCTTTAAATCCAATATTGGTCTGAAGGTTCCCTCTTTTTTGGGAACCACAAACAGATTTGAGTAAAACCCTTGTCCGTGTTCCGACCGCGGAACTGGGTGGATCACTCCCATTAGTAAAAGGTCTTGTACACAGCGTAGAAACACCTCTTTCTTTATCTGGTTTGTTGACAATCTTGAAAGGTGAAATCTCCCTTGTGGGGGAGAAGCTTTGAAGTCCAGAAGATATCCCTGAGATATGATCTCCAACGCCCAGGGATCCTGGACATCTCTTGCCCAAGCCTGGGCGAAGAGAGAGAGTCTGCCCCCCACTAGATCCGTTACCGGATCGGGGGCCCTCACTTCATGCTGTCTTAGGGGCAGCAGCAGGCTTTCTGGCCTGCTTGCCCTTGTTCCAGGCCTGGTTAGGTTTCCAGCCTTGTCTGAAGCGAGCAACAGCTCCTTCCTGTTTTGGAGCAGAGGAAGTTGAAGCTGCTCCTGCCTTGAAATTACGAAAGGCACGAAAATTAGACTGTCTAGCCCTGGGTTTGGCTCTGTCTTGAGGCAGGGCATGGCCTTTACCTCCCGTAATATCAGCGATAATTTCTTTCAAACCGGGCCCGAATAAAGTCTGCCCCTTGAAAGGTATGTTAAGTAGTTTCGATTTAGAAGTTACATCCGCTGACCAGGATTTTAGCCACAGCGCTCTGCGTGCCTGAATGGCGAATCCGGAATTCTTAGCCGTAAGTTTAGTTAAATGTACTACGGCATCAGAAATAAATGAATTAGCTAGCTTAAGGGTTTTAAGCTTAAGTGAAATCTCATCTAATGTCGCTGAGTCAAGGGTCTCTTCCAGAGACTCAAACCAAAATGCTGCCGCAGCCGTGACAGGCGCAATGAATGCAAGGGGTTGTAATATAAAACCTTGTTGAACAAACATTTTCTTAAGGTAACCCTCTAACTTTTTATCCATTGGATCTGAAAAGGCACAGCTATCCTCCACCGGGATAGTGGTACGCTTAGCTAAAGTAGAAACTGCTCCCTCCACCTTAGGGACCGTTTGCCATAAGTCCCGTGTGGTGGCGTCTATTGGAAACATTTTTCTGAATATAGGAGGGGGTGAGAAAGGCACACCGGGTCTGTCCCACTCCTTAGTAATAATTTCAGTAAGTCTCTTAGGTATAGGAAAACGTCAGTACTCGTCGGTACCGCAAAATATTTATCCAACCTACACATTTTCTCTGGGATTGCAACTGTGTTACAATCATTCAGAGCCGCTAACACCTCCCCTAGCAATACACGGAGGTTTTCCAGCTTAAACTTAAAATTTGAAATGTCTGAATCCAATTTAATTGGATCAGATCCGTCACCCGCAGAATGAAGCTCTCCGTCCTCATGCTCTGCATATTGTGATGCAGTATCAGACATGGCCCTAGCATTATCAGTATACTCTGTTCTCATCCCAGAGTGATCTCGTTTACCTCTAAGTTCTGGCAATTTAGACAAAACTTCAGTCATAACATTAGCCATGTCTTGTAAAGTGATTTGTAATGGCCGCCCTGATGTACTTGGCGTTACAATATCACGCACCTCCTGAGCGGGAGATGCAGGTACTGACACGTGAGGCAAGTTAGTCGGCATAACTTCCCCCTCGCTGTCTGGTGAATGTTGCTTAACATGTACAGATTGACTTTTATTTAAAGTAGCATCAATGCAATTAGTACATAAATTTCTATTGGGCTCCACCTTGGCTTTTGAACATATTGCACAAAGAGTTTCCTCTGTGTCAGACATGTTTAAACAAACTAGCAATTAGACTAGCAAGCTTGGAAATACTTTTCAACTAAATTTACAAGCAATATGTAAAAAGCGTTACTGTGCCTTTAAGAAGCACACAAAAAAACTGACACATTTGAATAAAAATGAACCGGATTAGTTATATAAACCAAATTTAGCAAAGGATTGCACACATTAGCAATGGATGATTAACCCTTAATATCAGAACAAAAACGTATAACAATTGACAATATAAGCGTTTTTATCACAGTCAAGCACAGTCTCACAGGTCTGCTGTGAGTGATTACCTCCCTCAAAACTAGTTTTGAAGACCCCTGAGCTCTGTGGAGACGTCCTGGATCATGCAGGGAGAAAAAGACAGACTGTGACTGAATTTCTGATGCGTAGTAAAAGCGCCAAAATAGGCCCCTCCCACTCACACTACAACAGTGAGGGAAGCTCAGTAAACTGTTTTAATTTAAAACAACGACAGCCATGTGGAAAATAAAGCCCAAAACAATTTTCACCAAGTACCTCAGATAATTAAACGATTTAACATGCCAGCAAACGTTTAAAATCTAATATATGAAATATCATTAAAAAGCCTGCTGCTAGTCGCTCACACTGCAAGTTAGGCTAAAAATTATATGCATACAGTATTTTCCCAGTGAAGTGCCATTCCCCAGAAATACTTAAGTGTAAACATATATACATGTCAGCCTGATACCAGTTGCTACTACTGCATTTAAGGCTGTACTTACATTATATCGGTATTAGCAGTATTTTCAAAGTCAATTCCATTCCTTAGAAAATAATATACTGCAACATACCTCTTTGCAGGTGAACCTGCCCGCTGTCCCCTGATCTGAAGTTACCTTACTCCTCAGAATGGCCGAGAACAGCAAACGGATCTTAGTTACGTCCGCTAAGATCATATACAAAAACTCAGGTAGATTCTTCTTCAAATTCTGCCTGAGAAGGAAACAACACACTCCGGTGTCGTTTAAAATAACAAACTTTTGATTGAAGATATAAAAAACTAAGTTTAATCACCACAGTCCTCTCACACATCCTATCTATTAGTTGGGTGCAAGAGAATGACTGGGTGTGACGTAGAGGGGAGGAGCTATATAGCAGCTCTGCTTGGGTGATCCTCTTGCACTTCCTGTTGGGGAGGAGTTAATATCCCATAAGTAATGATGACCCGTGGACTGACTACACTTAACAGGAGAAATGTAGGTTCTTCTGCTCGGGGAAAGTGCGTCTCCAGAACAAATACAATAGAGCACTTTTGCTTAGCAAACCAGTGTAGAGCCACTGATCTTTTAGTGGGCGAGTTTAAGCCTTTGGTGTTTTGCGAAATTATTGCTAACGGTCTAGAGGCCATGTCAATTTTGTGTGGTGGAGTTAGCTACTGAGTTAGTTGGATATGTCTTACCGTGGATAGATGCCTTATACAGGTGACAGGGTTTGATGGTGTTATGTGCAGTGGGAGATCTTAGATGATAATGAGGCGTGCTAGCGATGTTGCCTATAGATGTACACCAGTGAGCTGATCCATACCTTGCAGAAATACTATAACGAAACAGAAAACATTGAAATGCATAACAAAACATATCATGAACTAAATCGACTAACAGAAACAAAAACTATACTCAGGATTAGGAAAGTGAATCCGTTTCCTGATAAACTACAGGGGGAGAGTAGTAATAATATAAAACCTCCCCTATTAGGGCTTAAGCAATGTTCTTATTGAAGGGAATTTCCAGTTTATTTATAAAGGTCTTTTCCATGATTGTGCAAACTGGATTAGCAAAAAGGAAATATGGGAGGAAGAGGTGGCAACCTCCCACCTCCTTCGCTGCGTGGAGATGAACTTTAGAACTCGGTGCCTTTTAATCAAAGAAAGGGTTACATATCAGAGCGGCAAGGCCTTGCCACAAGCCGGTCTTGAACAGGTAATCCTGTGCTCTGGCGGATTAAGGCTAGTTATCAAGGTGGGTCCGTAGTAGAGGCCGGTGATCTGTTGGATGCAGTGGGCGTCATTTTGCGTTTCCTAATTACCGTGGTCCATTTTTGTCTCTGTGGTTTTGAGGGTGGGAGATCTGCAGCTAAGTCATTGCCTTCTTGCTCTATTATTTGGGGGATTTGCTTCGGTAGGGGGATGTGCAATTGTGAGCAAAAGGGGTTTAAAGTCTTCTAGATCTCTATATATAAATTCTTTATTATCTTTAACCACTCTAATTGCGAAGGGGAATGTTGTGTTCTTGTAAATGTGTGGTGAGAAATTTGACATTCCTTCGTCTGGTGAGAGTGAGTGGACTAAGATCTGCAAAGATTTGTATTGTATCGCCATACTTGCGGATTGGCGCTTTCTTTCTGGCTGCCGCTAGCAATTTTTCTTTATCTTTGAAGTTGTGGCAGCGAAGTATAATATCTCTCGGTGGTGCTTTGGGTGAA
Source organism: Bombina bombina (assembly GCF_027579735.1). Lineage (NCBI taxonomy): Eukaryota > Metazoa > Chordata > Amphibia > Anura > Bombinatoridae > Bombina > Bombina bombina. Next base: position 127,135,148 of record NC_069502.1, on the reverse strand, counting down.
GGCTTAGGTTTTAGTGCCCTGTGTACTATGTCTAGGGAGATGTTGGCAGTCTCTTCGTTGTCTAGAAGAAAATTGAACAGGCCCTGCAGATATTGTGGAAGAGCGGCAGCTTGTATGTTTTCAGATATTCCTCTGATTCTTAGGTTCTGGCCCCTACCACGGTTATCTAAATCTTCTATTTGCATCTGCATTTGCCTTATTTCCTCAGTTTGATGTTGTAGCTGAATGGAATGTAGATGCATTGGTTCAGATATTTCCTCTGCGTGCTCCTCTAGTTGAAGCACCCTACTCCGCAGACCTGTGATATCTTTTATGATAGCTGCAAGGCCTTCCTTTATGAGTTGGCTGACTTGGCTCATGAAGGATGCAAAGTCCTCTTTTGTTGGTAAAAATTGTAGATCAGCTTTGGTTATAGGTATGTGAGGATCAGAGAGCATAGTATCCACATCCTCCTCCCGCATGCTGTCATTTGAATGAGGGGAGCTGGGTGTTATAATGGTGCTTGCATCCACAGTCTTGAAATATGTGTTTAATTTTGTAGATGTTATTGCAGCGGTTTTGCTTGTCTTGTCCCCTTTAGGAGGGCGTTTAGACGCCATTATAAAACTTGTTAGGCAATCTAGGATTTTAGGGGTAGCAAGTGGCTTATATATGTGGTGAAAAACAGTGCTGTTGTCTCGGGGTCTGCTTGAGGACTGTGAGTAAAATTGATGTTACCTAGCCGTTCACGTAAGGCTACGTAAGAAAGGCCGTGTGTGTGTTAAGGCTGAGCGCTTCTATTTGCTTTATAATTGTGCTCATAGATATCTATCAATTCTGGTGCTTCTGTTTGAAAGTGTAACTGCCTAGGGAGGGTTAAAAGATCTTACCCTACTGCTCTGTGAAGTCGTCTCCCAGGTTGTTTTCTTTAGGCTCCGGACAGTTAGAGCTGGTTAGGCTGTTTTGCTGAGTAGACTTTGTGGGAGCTTGTCAATGTGACTGCTCAGGGCTGTTGCCGGGCCGCAAGTGATTCGAGGAACTTTCTGTGGCGATTGAGTGAGAGATCACCAACCCTCCATGCGGTCTCCTTTCCGGTGTCTGTTCCTTTGCTCTCACAGGCTTCACGGCCGTTGCTGTGTGTGTGCTTGCTGAACCAAGATGGTACTTCTCTGTACAGTCTCACGTACCAGCGAGCAACAGCAGGTCCTCTGTCCGGGTGTTTAGCTTCTGATTTAGGCAGGATTATGTTCTCCAGAGGTTAATGTATACATGGGCAGTTTGCTAGGCAGCTGAATATCCCTGCATTTAGGCCCTTAGGGGAATGCATATATTTGCGGCCATGCTGGTTCTTGGCTCGGCTCCGCCCCCCCATTTGCTTTCTTTTAATATAACTATATGCTTTTTAGGCTAGGGGACATTTGGATACTCACCAAGCTGAATATTATCGTTTATGATTCTCTTTTGTTTGTTCCCTTCGATTTCTGCATGCTGATCTACAACACCCCCCAACGTCAGCATCCTCATGTCTGCTCTTCATCAGTCGCTTAGTGATAATGCCATGAATATTTCTACCTAGATAGTGCATCACAACTGGACCAGCATAACAAGGTAAATAATGGGTTTGGAAGATTACTTACATTTATTTGGAAATGACAGAAAAACAGCAAAAAAAACAATTATGCTTACCTAATTTCATTTTCTTCTGAATGGAAGAGTCCACAGCTGCATTCATTACTTTTGGGAAATACAGAACCTGGCCACCAGGAGGCAGCAAAGACACCCCAGCAAAAGGCTTAAATACCTCCCCCACTTCCCTCATCCACCAGTCATTCTACCAAGGGAACAAGAAACAGGAGGAGAAATAGGGTGAAAAAAAGGTATAAAAAGAACTAAAAATTACAGCCGCATTATAGATACACGGACTGGAGCTGTGGACTCTTCCCTTCAGAAGAAAATGAAATTATCAGGTAAGCATAATTTATGTTTTTCTTCTTAAAAGGGAAGAGTCCTCAGCTGCATTCATTACTTTTGGGAAAAGAATAACCAAGCTAGAGGACACTGAATGCAAACAACGGGTGGGTACAAAATGTGGCCCCTTCGAAAGGCACCACAGCCTGATTACTCGACACCCGAAAAAAGTATAGACAACATGGGTGAAAACCCGAAGCCCAGTTAACTGCACTTTAGTTACACCACCGGCAAAGCTGAACTAAACCACTCAGTGCCAGAGTCCGTCAAGCCCAAATAACCTCTGAGGAGTCAGCTCCGCGGTTCACGGCTCCCATGAAGGTACCTGGCCAAGACAAGGACCGCTATCTGCCCCCAAAAAGGAGAACAGAATCTCATGAAAAATCCAAAGGATCATTTCACTTTGCAGAACATAGAACCCATGGTTGTTGCACAATAGCAACGCCGAGGGAGATGAACTCCCTAGAAACACAAGGACTGATGCAAGAGAGATCCATACACAGGGAAACATGTCCCAAAAAGGACTTGAGGAACACCCTCATATCTCTGACCCTGTACCATACCCAAAGGTACTCCAGGAAAACCATGAGTTCCCCATTGCCTCATATTAAATCTAGATCTGCAAGCTAGACAGCAGATACAGCAGAAATAGGATAACTATCCCAGCAGCTAGTAAAGAGTTCTGCAAAAAGAACACCAACCGCTGAACAGGAACTCCCAATGACCAGCTTCCAGGTAGAAAGCTGACTCACTGTTGCTAAATGCAAACACCAAAGGCGTTTCAAAGCTTGCTAACACCCAGTCAAAGTGCAATTAGCTGTAGCTAGTTACACCCTCGAAGTGCAATAGCTAGATTCAACTGCAAGCCTTCCAAGGGCTCACAGCCCTCTGAATATTGGCTCCAAGGAGCGTCCCCTTCCAGCACCGAACGCCAGTGGAAAAGAGGAGAACATCCAAGACCTCCCACAAAGGAAAGAACCGACTCTAAAGAAAAACGGTCAACCCTGCATAGAGTAACCGACCCCCAATCTTCCCTCTAGGATAATGGTCCTAGCCCAAAGGCTAGACAAGACCAAAGACATGAGTCTCAGACTTCCGGAAGAGAAAGGAAGGGTCAACGTAGGAACAAAGCCCCCAGTTAGACTGCTGACCATTACTACAAACTGTATGCTACCATGAGTCAGGATAGACATTGTGCTCTGGTGCGAAACTCCCTACACGGCTGTCTTCTCAAAAAACAAGTAACACTTCCCAAGGGAAGAAGGCCCTCAAACCCTCAGCATCCATATATCAGAATCCAACATATAGCAGGAGCCCCATAGGGATCAAACCCTCAGCCTCCCGCTGCAGGAACGGAGGAACCAGTCACTACATCGCAACTCACCTTCCAGGATTCTGAAACCCTTACAAGGTAAGACACCAAGGACCCACAGGCCGCGCCAAATTCTAAGGTAACTCCGAACCCGGAGAACCCTACCCCCGCTCTAGAAGAGAAAGGATTAAACAACTGAACCACCTTACCTGATGTCTACAGGAACAGCGTTAATGCGCCAGAAGACCAGTAGGGGACCGTCAGAGGGACCTAAAGCCTAAGCCACAAACAGATAGGCATCTCTCACAGAGCCCCAGCCTCTATGGAGAGACCACAAACATCTAGATTGAGATCGAACCATTCACACCCATCCAAGCAGCCACACGGACCAAGGTCAGGGCCCTCGAAAAAGGAATCAATCGAAGATCCAACTTCCAGAGGAACCCTAAGCTGCCTCCTACAAGGAGGAACGCACCTCTAAAGTCCGTAGACTTAGCGATCTAGCAATAGCCTCAAACTCAAGAATCACAAGGACTTCCTTAACGGTCTAAGATTCAGCACCCAGGGCACTTGAATCGCAAAGAAATCTCGTAGGCAAGCGTTAATATGTGCTACACACACAGGCAAGGTAGCAACCAAAACCCAAAAGACGAAGGAGCACCTTGTACCCTGCTTGCCATCCCAGAGATCGTACTTAGGACACCGCCCACAAAGCACCTAACGGAGCATCGAGGATAAATGGTCAACTACCTAACCCCAGAAGGGCGGCCCTCCATAACCGACCTCGCCTCTTCACTGACAAGCCCCAAGGCTAGAGATGCAACAAGGACGGAAGATACTCGAACATGAAGACCACGGTCAGACTAAGGGTAATGGAAGAGACAACAGCCAGAGATCCTTGAAGGACCTATCTTCCAAAAATCTTCTTTAAGCAAGCAAAAGCTGGAGCTTCTCAGCTCCCCACAGAAGGCAGGGAACCCCTGCACACCAACTCTTAGAGTAACAACTCTGAGCACAGAAAGAACATGCCCGCAAATCCAGACCATATGATCCACCAAAGGCGGGAAGGAAGGAACTCTGCCACCGTAATAAAATGCTTAATAGGCTAAAGAGTCAGCGTCCGGAAGAACCTTGAGTGAAAATGCAAACCATGAATCACTCGGCACACCTGACGACATGGGTCACACAAATCTCCCAACTTCCAAAGAATGGAATGACGGTTCTGAGTCCCTGGGGACCTGAGAACCATGATGACGTCTGCAAAAACAGATCTGTAAGCCCGAACAACCAACCTAGATTGGCACTCATAACCCTCCGTTCAGAGGGGTTGTATTGAAACAACAGGCCTCATACTTCAGTAGGATCCAAGCCTGGAGGCCATAGAATAGGCCAAATGACATTCAAAATCCAGCCGGATTAATCAGCACCACGAGGGTGGCATGAACCCTGGAAAAAGTATCCGACCAGTACCTGCCTGCTAAGTCAAGGATAGCCTAAGGCTAACTAATTATTCCTGAACACCACTGATTATCTAGATGAAGTACACAAACATCTAGCGGACAAAGACCAGTATACGAAACTCACATTTAATCCTACCACAACTTTTGTCAGCAGACTGAAGAGTCACTTAGACACAGGTATTGAATTGGGCTACCTAACGGAAGAACTAGCGTCATTTTTTCTGATAAAAGACCCCACCATACCAAGCTTCAGAACCGTCCCTAAAATTCACAAAAATCTCACCAGACCACCAGGTAGACCCATTGTGGCAAGCCAAGGATCCTTATGTGAAAGGCTTGGTGGGTGGCTTGACCATATACTTCAACCCATTGTCCAATCTTTACCAGGCTACATTAAAGATAGCGGCCATCTAATCCAGCAACTTAATACAGTTAACTGGAATTGTGAATACACTTGGCTCACAATTGACGTGGCTGCTCTTTATTCAAGTATTCCTCACACAACAGGCCTCATAGCGCTTCATGAGATGTTACTCAGACACACAGACTATGATATAGGTTTCATTACATTCATAGTAGAAACTGCAGAATTTCTACTAAAACATAACTACTTTGTACATGAAGGAAATTATTATTTACAGCAACGAGGCACGGCCATGGGGGCAAAATTTGCCCCGGCCTATGCCAACATTTATATGGGTTGGATGGAATTTTGTTTTATTTTTTCAACTGAATTCCAATTTAAAAACAATATTAAACTATACGGTCGCTTTATTGACGACCTTATAATCATTTGGGACAAGACAGATAATGAGTACACCATAGAACAATTTATGTCCTACATTAACAACAACAAATTAAATCTTGTCTTCACACATAAAAGTGACAACCAATCCATTGATTTCCTAGACCTAAAACTCAGTGCAAATTTGTCATCACTAAAATTTTTTACTTCCACATACAGAAAACCCACTTCAAAAAATACAATTCTAAGGGCAGATTCATGCCATGTCCCACACCTCAAAAAAGGCATACCCAAAGGCCAATATCTACGACTCCGTAGAAACTGTTCCAACTCAGATACCTATAGGCAAGAAGCAAAAGAATTAACCAACAGGCTAGTCAACAGGGGATATAATAGATCTAAACTTGACCTAATCAATAAAGAAGTAGAAAGCACACAGAGGAACACGCTATTCCAGAAAAAGGACATATCACTAAATGAGGAAAATATAGTATTCTCTACTCAATTTAGTAGGCAATACTATAAAATTTGTAAAGTAATTAAGGATAATTTGACAATACTAAAGAGTGATGACACATTGAAAAAAGTAATATCTAAAGGCATTAAATTTGTAGCTAAAAAAGCTCCATCAATAGGAGACTTAACAAACAAAAAATTCTCAGAGAGACCACAAATACAAACTAATTGGCTGGGCCTTAGCCCTGGATCCTTTAAATGTGGTCACAGACCCTGTAAAAGCTGTGAGTTTACCAACATAACCCACACTTTTACCTCTAGTAACACTAAGGAAACCTACACTATCAAGCAAAGGATAGACTGCACCTCGCAGTATGTAATATACTTGATTACATGTCAACTTTGCTTCCAGCAATACATAGGTATCACTACACGTCCGTTAAAAGATCGTATTAGGGAGCACTTATTATCCCTCATTGAAAAAGAAGCTAGAACCCCTGTGGCCAAACACTTTCGCCAACATGGAATAGGTACTGACCACTTCTCATTCCAAGGAATAGAAAGGATTGTCAAAGAGGCCAGAGGGGGCGACAGAACTGCCAAACTCTTAAAAAGAGAAGTCTTCTGGATAGTCAAATTAAATACTAGATATCCCAATGGGATTAACAGAAGACTTGATGTGGATCTATATGTGTAATCTACTCTATTTGGACACATTCCAATCACTTTAGAACTAACTAAACATGATTGTAGTTAAAAATCCTTTGGAAAACTAGAACTAATAATATACTTGACACATCCCCAACATCCAGTTCATACAATTGAATACACATAATTAATACGACTCTATTTATTCAACTCATCCAGTACATACACAAAACATAAACAATAACAACAATATAACTGACTCTTCTATTCATTTGTCTTTCCAGTGGTCTCCCTAGCAATACATAACCAACACACATATATATACACACCTAAGCTAAGACATTTATTTATATATATTTAATATACATAAAAGAGATTAGCATAGCATTGTTTAGTTCATGATACTTTTAGACCTTGTAATCCATTATTTAACTATAAATTGGACAATAAGTCTTCTTCACATGATTGACCATCATATGCATTGTCTAATCTAGATTCTAGTCTTCCTTAGTAAAGAATTTTCTAATTCCCTAGCCTTTTTTTAAAAAACATGAATAATACATGCGGGTAATAAAATAGATAAAACAAAAATTAATTTCCCCCTTCAAGATGAAGTGCACTTATATCTAATTAGCCAGCATAGACACTTAGAGCTATATCTTCTAATTTGATGGTAGGAAATTACTTTTTACCTATTCACTTATTCATTGAATATTTCTATTTTTAGTTTCATTTACAATTTTTATTTGTATTTTTTATTTTTACTTTTTATATTTACTCTTATTTTTATCTTTTACTCTCATTCCCATCCCTATTTCTATTTCTATTTTTATTCTTATTCTTACAGTTTTAGACCTTTTCACTATTTATCAATATTCTTACTTATTCATTTTTTACTCATTTTTTATCCATTTATCAATGTATCTATTCATGTATTTACCATGAAAACTATCTATGTTCAATTATTTGCCAGTTTTTTCAGTAATCCTTATCCCTAATATCTGTTACATTATATTAATGTTTTATTATTTCATTTATTGATGTGCACCAATCAGTGTTACCGCAGAGTTAACAATATTAGCCTCTGTAATAAATTGAAGACACAAGAGTTAACAACACAAAGGCTACAACTCATTGAAGCAACACTGATTGGTTTAGACCACAGTCCTCTCAGGATTGGTGAAAATCTGGTTTAAAAGGCTCACACTGTTATACTCCATCAGCCTCCGAAGAAGCGCATCCACGCATGCACGAAACGCGTCAGGCATTCCTAACTGTGACCCTGCATACCTGTACCTGTTTGGTCTTCTAATAAATTTATGATTTCCAGCATTTCCACAGTGAGCAAGCGTACCTCTTTCTTTGCCTGTTAACTAATTATTCAACTAATGCTTTTTCCATAGTGGCAGGAAGGTTAGGGTATTGGTGAGGAGTCCTAGGAGCTCCTGTGTTTTTAGTTAGCCTTAGGCTATCCTTGACTTACTGTAGTGTATTTACTTTTCTTAATGTTGAAGTGAAATTTGTCCGTACTTAGGTTGGGTAAACACTTAATTACAAATTCTACCAGCAGAGGCGTGTGACCGAAAGATACAGTATTACCAATCTTACATAAACGGGTACTGTACTATACCTAATAGATACGAATAGGCGACTTAAAAATATAATACTCAGAGCTTATTGACCCGCTCCCAGGTGTTCACGGATATACTTACATGTAAATACAATGGTGCAGTATTATAAGATATGCACTATTCCATCTAGTCAATCCCAGGACAGCAATTGGGAATCATAAGACTACATGGTCTTCATTATAGTGCAATGTGCTGACCCATATAGAGAGATTTATTATTTTTATATACATATATAAATATTATCATGTGTGAACAGTAATATGTTATTTAAGTTATCTGTGACATGAGTTTTCATAAATATAATAATTAACAACACATCCAAATTGATTCCTATAAGGAAGCTTATAACAACCCAGTGAATCTTAAAAATATTCATTGTACTGCTAAATACTATTAAACAGAGGTGTAGAATATACAGATATCTCACAAAGGTCACAGTATTTAGTGACGATGTAATTCTAGTCACTCCCAACCTAATTTTCTATGAAAAACAAGTCACATTATTTATAGCGTGACGATACTACTAGAGGATCCTAAGTGTGTTTTTAATAATTTTCCTATTTTATATGTTAACTAATTAAAAGTTAAGTTTTATTGATTTCCACAAGTTCAACTCACAAACTTTGTTTTTATATTATTAGTTTGATATTTAGGCTACAATCTATTGCCTAAACCCAGAGTGCTAGAAGTGTATTCTTGTTCTGAGTGGGTCTCTTCCTACTCTCTCCTGTACTAGACTGTAGCTATGTCTAAACATTTTCCTGTTGGATTCATCTCAAAAAGAATTAACCAATTTTAGTTGTACCTTAGGTTTATAGAAATTGCCTATTAAAATGGAAATTTCAAATTTGTTCATATAATTCAAATACTATGAATAATCTGTTTTCTAATGGGTTCTTCTTTTAAATGATTTAGACATTTATAAACACATGCATATTATACTCTTACACTTCTCTTTAAATAGTATACTCTTGTTGTTCTCACACACAGAATATACAAAAAGTGGGATTAATATGTTCCCCATTTTGTCTTTATTCAAGTATATCACAGCATTTATTTTACAAAATGACAATATATATTTTTCAAAATTTCAGAAATTAATTTCTAAAATAGCTTTAAAATTAGTTGCAAATGAAGTAATGCAAAAAAGTTGTTTGAATTAGACAACAGTATCCAAAAAAATTCCATAATTCATAGAGAACTGTTTATTTCACAAAGTTAAACCATGTGTAGTATGAAATGGATACCTAATCCAATTTACAAAATACTAAACCAAAATGAAGGAATTTCAATTTCTGATAATAGTTTAACAATGTGACAGAAGAAATTCAAATATCCAAGAAAAAAAATAAATCCAATGGTAATATGGAAACAAGTCAACATAACCAAAATCATATTGGGATAAAACCATCATGTAATATAAAAATAATATTAATTGTGAGGTATTCAAGCCTTACAAACAGGTAATTAGTAGCAAATATTGATACAACAGGAATGGCCGTTAAAACAAAAATCAATATATGTATGCTACAATAACATGTATTGCAGTATACAATATCAAAGTTAAAGCGATACAAACGTGGATTTAAATGTACCAGTAAAAGCTGTGATAATACAACCTATAAAATCAGGATAATGCCATCCATTTCACTATTTAGCTTTTAAAAATATTCCTGTGCTTTCAATTTATCGAAGTGTAACAGAAAAACATATTTAGGAAAAGTGGATAAATTAGTGGAAATGCATGTGTTAGACATGGTGCAGGCAATGGAAACCATTTTGTATTTGGTAAGACAAAATTGTCTGATCTGTTACAGATCACGTTGGTACATCTAACAGGATTCTTTCTGTAGCAGCACAAAACACACAGCTGTAAAACTTGCAGTCTGCGCAGCAGCTTAAGAGAAGAATTTAAAGTGCATGTACAAATGTATCCTTCACTACAGCTTTGTGTATCCCATTATTTCTGTATTCTTTTAATGTTGCACTCTAAATTGCAGTTTTCATAGTCACTATTTACTCATGTGACCAAATTTGGATGCATCGGACCCCTGGGATTCCATGATGTTTCTGAAGATTTTAAGTAAAGCACTTGTAAAGACAACCAATACATTTATATAAATGTGTTCCTGTTACCATCAAAACTTCAAATGTTGCAGTTAGCACAGCTGCCTTCATGGGCCCATTGCCTTTACCACAAGACAATGAAATAGTAATATTAATAGGGAATGAGACTAAAACAAATTGATTTTGGTTTGTCAGAAGTAGCAAAGAAACATAATTTATGTAAGAACTTACCTGATAAATTCATTTCTTTCATATTAGCAAGAGTCCATGAGCTAGTGACGTATGGGATATACATTCCTACCAGGAGAGGCAAAGTTTCCCAAACCTCAAAATGCCTATAAATACACCCCTCACCACACCCACAAATCAGTTTAACGAATAGCCAAGAAGTGGGGTGATAAGAAAAAAGTGCGAAAGCATATAAAATAAGGAATTGGAATAATTGTGCTTTATACAAAAAAATCATAACCACCACAAAAAGGGTGGGCCTCATGGACTCTTTCTAATATGAAAGAAATGAATTTATCAGGTAAGTTCTTACATAAATTATGTTTTCTTTCATGTAATTAGCAAGAGTCCATGAGCTAGTGACGTATGGGATAATGACTAACCAAGATGTGGATCTTTCCACGCAAGAGTCACTAGAGAGGGAGGGATAAAATAAAGACAGCCAATTCCGCTGAAAATAATCCACACCCAAAATAAAGTTTAAATTTTATAATAAAAAATGATAAGCAGAAGATTCAAACTGAAACAGCTGCCTGAAGTACTTTTCTACCAAAAACAGCTTCAGAAGAAGAAAACACATCAAAATGGTAGAATTTAGTAAAAGTATGCAAAGAAGACCAAGTTGCTGCTTTGCAAATCTGGTCAACTGAAGCTTCATTCCTAAACGCCCAGGAAGTAGAAACTGACCTAGTAGAATGAGCTGTAATCCTTTGAGGCGGAGTTTTACCCGACTCGACATAAGCATGATGAATTAAAGATTTCAACCAAGATGCCAAGGAAATGGCAGAAGCCTTCTGACCTTTCCTAGAACCAGAAAAGATAACAAATAGATTAGAAGTCTTTCGGAAATTCTTAGTAGCTTCCACATAATATTTCAAAGCTCTAACCACATCCAAAGAATGTAATGATTTCTCCTTAGAATTCTTAGGATTAGGACATAATGAAGGAACCACAATTTCTCTACTAATGTTGTTAGAATTCACAACCTTAGGTAAGAATTTAAAAGAAGTTCGCAACACCGCCTTATCCTGATGAAAAATCAGAAAAGGAGACTCACAAGAAAGAGCAGATAATTCAGAAACTCTTCTGGCAGGAGATGGCCAAAAGGAACAAAACTTTCCAAGAAAGTAATTTGATGTCCAATGAATGCATAGGTTCAAACGGAGGAGCTTGAAGAGCCCCCAGAACCAAATTCAAACTCCAAGGAGGAGAAATTGACTTAATGACAGGTTTTATACGAACCAAAGCTTGTACAAAACAATGAATATCAGGAAGATTAGCAATCTTTCTGTGAAAAAGAACAGAAAGAGCAGAGATTTGTCCTTTCAAGGAACTTGCAGACAAACCTTTATCCAAACCATCCTGAAGAAACTGTAAAATTCTCGGAATTCTAAAAGAATGCCAGGAAAAATGATGAGAAACACACCAAGAAATATAAGTCTTCCAGACTCTATAATATATATATCTAGATACAGATTTACGAGCCTGTAACATAGTATTAATCACAGAGTCAGAGAAACCTCTTTGACTAAGAATCAAGCGTTCAATCTCCATACCTTTAAATTTGAGATCCTGATGGAAAAAAGGACCTTGCGACAGAAGGTCTGGTCTTAACAGAAGAGTCCACGGTTGGCAAGAGGCCACCCGGACAAGATCCGCATACCAAAATCTGTGAGGCCATGCTGGAGCCACCAGCAGAACAAACGAGCATTCCTTCAGAATCTTGGAGATTACTCTTGGAAGAAGAACAAGAGGCGGAAAGATATAGGCAGGATGATACTTCCAAGGAAGTGACAATGCATCCACTGCTTCCGCTTGAGGATCCCTGGATCTGGACAGATACCTGGGAAGTTTCTTGTTTAGATGAGAGGCCATCAGATCTATTTCTGGAAGTCCCCACATTTGAACAATCTGAAGAAATACCTCTGGGTGAAGAGACCATTCGCCCGGATGTAACGTTTGGCGACTGAGATAATCCGCTTCCCAATTGTCTATACCTGGGATATGAACCGCAGAAACTAGACAGGAGCTGGATTCCGCCCAAACCAGAATTCGAGATACTTCTTTCATAGCCAGAGGACTGTGAGTCCCTCCTTGATGATTGATGTATGCCACAGTAGTGACATTGTCTGTCTGAAAACAAATGAACGATTCTCTCTTTAGAAGAGGCCATGACTGAAGAGCTCTGAAAATTGCACGGAGTTCCAAAATATTGATCGGTAATCTCACCTCCTGAGATTCCCAAACCCCTTGTGCTGTCAGAGACCCCCAAACAGCTCCCCAACCTGTCAGACTTGCATCTGTTGAAATTATAGTCCAGGTCGGAAGAACAAAAGAAGCCCCCTGAACTAAACGATGGTGATCTGTCCACCATGTCAGAGAGTGTCGTACAATCGGTTTTAAAGATATTAATTGAGATATCTTTGTGTAATCCCTGCACCACTGGTTCAGCATACAGAGCTGAAGAGGTCGCATGTGAAAACGAGCAAAGGGGATCGCGTCCGATGCAGCAGTCATAAGACCTAGAATTTCCATGCATAAGGCTACCGAAGGGAATGATTGTGACTGAAGGTTTCGACAAGCTGATATCAATTTTAGACGTCTCTTGTCTGTCACAGATAGAGTCATGGACACTGAATCTATCTGGAAACCTAAAAAGGTTACCCTTGTCTGAGGAATCAATGAACTTTTTGGTAAATTGATCCTCCAACCATGATCTTGAAGAAACAACACAAGTCGATTCGTATGAGATTCTGCTAAATGTGAAGACTGAGCAAGTACCAAGATATCGTCCAAATAAGGAAATACCACAATACCCTGTTCTCTGATTACAGACAGAAGGGCACTGAGAACCCTTGTAAAAATTCTTGGAGCTGTTGCTAGGCCAAACGGCAGAGCCACAAACTGGTAATGCTTGTCTAGGAAAGAGAATCTCAGAAACTGATAGTGATCTGGATGAATCGGAATATGCAGATATGCATCCTGTAAATCTATTGTAGACATATAATGCCCTTGCTGAACAAAAGGCAGGATAGTCCTTACAATTACCATTTTGAATGTTGGTATCCTTACATAACGATTCAATATTTTTAGATCCAGAACTGGTCTGAAGGAATTCTCCTTCTTTGGTACAATGAAGAGATTTGAATAAAACCCCAGCCCCTGTTCCAGAACTGGAACTGGCATAATTACTCCAGCTAACTCTAGATCTGAAACACATTTCAGAAATGCTTGAGCCTTCGCTGGATTTACTGGGACACGGGAAAGAAAAAATCTCTTTGCAGGAGGCCTTATCTTGAAGCCAATTCTGTACCCTTCTGAAGAAGAATAATAATGTTATGAGAATTATGATCTGTTACTTGTTGCGCTAAAGCTTCTAACCAAAAAGTTGAAGCTGCAGCAACATCCGCTAAAGATATAGCTGGTCTAAGAAGATTACCTGAACAAAAGTAAGCTTTTCTTAGAAAGGATTCAATTTTCCTATCTAAAGGATCCTTAAAGGAAGTACCATCTGCCGTAGGAATAGTAGTACGCTTAGCAAGAGTAGAGACAGCCCCATTAACCTTAGGGATTTTGTCCCAAAACTCTAATCTGTCAGATGGCACAGGATATAATTGCTTGAAACGTTTAGAAGGAGTAAATGAATTACCCAAATTATTCCATTCCCTGGAAATTACTTCAGAAATAGCACCAGGAACAGGAAAAACTTCTGGAATAACTACAGGAGATTTAAAAACCTTATCTAAACGTTTAGATTTAGTATCAAGAGGTCCAGAATCCTCAATTTCTAATGCAATTAGGACTTCTTTAAGTAAAGAACGAATACATTCCATTTTAAATAAATATGAAGATTTATCAGCATCAACCTCTGAGACAGAATCCTCTGAACCAGAAGAACTATTATCAGAATCAGAATGATGATGTTCATTTAAAAATTCATCTGAAAAATGAGACGTTTTAAAAGCCTTTTTATGTTTACTAGAAGGAGGAATAACAGACATAGCCTTCTTAATGGATTTAGAAACAAAATCTCTTATGTTATCAGGAACACTCTGAGTATTAGATGTTGACGGAACAGCAACAGGTAATGTAACTTTACTAAAGGAAATATTATCTGCATTAATAAGTTTGTCATGACATTCAATACAAACAACAGCTGGAGGAACAGCTACTAAAAGTTTACAGCAGATACACTTAGCTTTGGTAGCTCCAGCATTAGGCAGCGATTTTCCAGAAGTATCTTCTGACTCAGTTGCAACGTGGGACATCTTGCAATATGTAATAGAAAAAACAACATATAAAGCAAAATTGATCAAATTCCTTAAATGACAGTTTCAGGAATGGGAAAAAATGCCAGTGAACAAGCTTCTAGCAACCAGAAGCAATAAATAATGAGACTTAAATAATGTGGAGACAAAAATGACGCCCATATTTTTTTTTTATTTATTTATTTTTTTTTAGCGCCAAAAAAGCCGCCCACATTATTTGGCGCCTAAATGCTATTGGCGCCAAAAATGACGCCACATCCGGAACGCCGACATTTTTGGCGCGAAAACGCCAAAAAATGACGCAACTTCCGGCGACACGTATGACGCCGGAAACAGAAAAATGTTCGCGACAAGAATGACGCAATAAAATGAAGCATTTTCAGCCCCCGCGAGCCTAACAGCCCACAGGGAAAAGTCAAATTTTAAGGTAAGATAAAAATTTATATATTCAAATGCATTATCCCAAATATGAAACTGACTGTCTGAAATAAGGAAATGTTGAACATCCTGAGTCAAGGCAAATAAATGTTTGAATACATATATTTAGAACTTTATATAAAAGTGCCCAACCATAGCTTTAGAGTGTCACAGAAAATAAGACTTACTTACCCCAGGACACTCATCTACATATTGTAGAAAGCCAAACCAGTACTGAAACGAAAATCAGCAGAGGTAATGGTATATATATATAAGAGTATATCGTCGATCTGAAAAGGGAGGTAAGAGATGAATCTCTACGACCGATAACAGAGAACCTATGAAATAGACCCCGTAGAAGGAGATCATTGAATTCAAATAGGCAATACTCTCCTCACATCCCTCTGACATTCACTGCACGCTGAGAGGAAAACCGGGCTCCAACCTGCTGCGGAGCGCATATCAACGTAGAATCTAGCACAAACTTACTTCACCACCTCCATAGGAGGCAAAGTTTGTAAAACTGATTTGTGGGTGTGGTGAGGGGTGTATTTATAGGCATTTTGAGGTTTGGGAAACTTTGCCCCTCCTGGTAGGAATGTATATCCCATACGTCACTAGCTCATGGACTCTTGCTAATTACATGAAAGAAATGCAAACACCTACATTGCTCACAAATTTTGCAGGGTACTACATAAAACCTGCTCCCTGATGGTTGATGCATAGCAACTGTGCTTAACTACTTGGTTGCAGCTAATTGCTAAAATATACATATCAAAAGAACTTACAGCTGTGTTGGGCAGCATGTTACTACCACATGTTCTCAATGGGGGCAATACCAACAAGAGCCCAAAGCCAACACTATCCTAATATTTACCTGGGTAATCATTATAAACACCATGATAAAGCATCTTATTAAATTCTTTGTTTTTCATTATTCTGAATCAAAATAAAATGGGAGTCAGAAAGCCCTTTGTTCTTTATGAATAAGTGCTGTAAAGGTAGTAGGCAGTACAAGCATCTTCAGTATTGAACAGGGAACTGGGATAACAAGGGGTTCTGATTATCTTGTAATGATATCTAGATTTCAAGAGTCATTGAAATGGAAAGAAAGTACATTTTAAAATTAAACAAAGGAATTTCCACTGTGTGTGTTGCAAATGTTTGGGCGTTCCTGCTATTGAGACAACATGCGAAATGTTCCCTTGACACAATAAAACCTATCAACAATTCTGACTTCAATAAAATCTCAAGAACAAAATAGACATGTGTATTCAGAGGTTTCAGACACCTCCAAAAGCAGGTGGTGTTTATGGAGCCAAATTTATACTTTTTGAACAGCAACACACTAAAATTGGAATTTGAACAGATTTTAGTGTCTTGCTTTTTCACAAACATAAATTTGGCTCTGAAAATAGCCAAGTGGCAAGAAGGGCTGCCTTGTTTCGCATTTGGAGAAAAACAAATGTCAAGAGATCACTCTCTCCTTGATGAAAAGTTTGGCCATTCATGAAAAGTTTCCTTTTCTGGAGAATAGCTAAAATCCACCAAATGTTAATTTTGGCCCACTTGAGTGTAGTCTTTTTAATGTCAGCTCTATCACAAATCTACTATGATCGTTGATGAAAGCAACCAATGTCATGATAGACATGATGCGTTATACCCGCTGTTTAGAAGAGGGTAATTTGCTCTCCTAAATGAGAATCTTATCAAAGATAAAACGTGATTACCTCACCACTAGGAACCAGGGAACTTTATAGAAGTTAAACTTGATTCTGGTTGTACCCCATCAACTCGGCTTTTTTTATAACCTCTTTTCTTATTTTAACAAAACCCTCTGACATTGCCAATATGTATGCCAATTGGAACTTTGCTTATGTAGTCTGTTTTGCAATTAAATATGGTCACATAATAACATAATTTATGTAAGAACTTACCTGATAAATTCATTTCTTTCATATTAGCAAGAGTCCATGAGCTAGTGACGTATGGGATATACATTCCTACCAGGAGGGGCAAAGTTTCCCAAACCTTAAAATGCCTATAAATACACCCCTCACCACACCCACAATTCAGTTTAACGAATAGCCAAGAAGTGGGGTGATAAGAAAAAAGTGCGAAAGCATATAAAATAAGGAATTGGAATAATTGTGCTTTATACAAAAAAATCATAACCACCACAAAAAAGGGCGGGCCTCATGGACTCTTGCTAATATGAAAGAAATTAATTTATCAGGTAAGTTCTTACATAAATTATGTTTTCTTTCATGTAATTAGCAAGAGTCCATGAGCTAGTGACGTATGGGATAATGACTACCCAAGATGTGGATCTTTCCACACAAGAGTCACTAGAGAGGGAGGGATAAAATAAAGACAGCCAATTCCTGCTGAAAATAATCCACACCCAAAATAAAGTTTAATGAAAAACATAAGCAGAAGATTCAAACTGAAACCGCTGCCTGAAGTACTTTTCTACCAAAAACTGCTTCAGAAGAAGAAAATACAACAAAATGGTAGAATTTGGTAAAAGTATGCAAAGAGGACCAAGTTGCCGCTTTGCAAATCTGATCAACCGAAGCTCCATTCCTAAACGCCCAGGAAGTAGAAACTGACCTAGTGGAATGAGCTGTAATCCTATGAGGCGGAGTCTTACCCGACTCAACATAGGCAAGATGAATTAAAGATTTCAACCAAGATGCCAAAGAAATGGCAGAAGTTTTCTGGCCTTTCTAAAACCGGAAAAGATAACAAATAAACTAGAAGTCTTTCGGAAAGACTTAGTAGCTTCAACATAATATTTCAAAGCTCTAATAACATCCAAAGAATGCAACGATTTCTCCTTAGAATTCTTAGGATTAAGACATAATGAAGGAACCACAATGTCTCTACTAATGTTGTTGGAATTCACAACTTAGGTAAAAATTCAAAAGAAGTTCGCAACACCGCCTTATCCTGATGAAAAATCAGAAAAGGAGACTCACAAGAAAGAGCAGATAATTCAGAAACTCTTCTGGCAGAAGAGATGGCCAAAAGGAACAAAACTTTCCAAGAAAGTAATTTAATATCCAATGAATGCATAGGTTCAAATGGAGGAGCTTGAAGAGCCCCCAGAACCAAATTCAAACTCCAAGGAGGAGAAATTGACTTAATGACAGGCTTTATACGAACCAAAGCTTGTACAAAACAATGAATATCAGGAAGAATAGCAATCTTTCTGTGAAAAAGAACAGAAAGAGCAGAGATTTGACCTTTCAAGGAACTTGCGGACAAACCCTTATCTAAACCATCCTGAAGAAACTGTAATATTCTCGGTATTCTAAAAGAATGCCAAGAAAAATGATGAGAAAGACACCAAGAAATATAAGTCTTCCAGACTCTATAATATATCTCTCTGGATACAGATTTACGAGCCTGTAACATAGTATTAATCACAGAGTCAGAGAAACCTCTTTGACCAAGAATCAAGCGTTCAATCTCCATACCTTTAAATTTAAGGATTTCAGATCCTGATGGAAAAAAGGACCTTGAGACAAAAGGTCTGGTCTTAACGGAAGAGTCCACGGTTGGCAAGAGGCCATCCGGACAAGATCCGCATACCAAAACCTGTGAGGCCATGCCGGAGCTACCAGCAGAACAAACGAGCATTCCTTCAGAATCTTGGAGATTACTCTTGGAAGAAGAACTAGAGGCGGAAAGATATAGGCAGGATGATACTTCCAAGGAAGTGATAATGCATCCACTGCCTCCGCCTGAGGATCCCGGGATCTGGACAGATACCTGGGAAGTTTCTTGTTTAGATGAGAAGCCATCAGATCTATTTCTGGAAGTTCCCACATTTGAACAATCTGAAGAAATACCTCTGGGTGAAGAGACCATTCGCCCGGATGCAACATTTGGCGACTGAGATAATCCGCTTTCCAATTGTCCATACCTGGGATATGAACCGCAGAGATTAGACAGGAGCTGGATTCCGCCCAAACCAAAATTCGAGATACTTCTTTCATAGCCAGAGGACTGTGAGTCCCTCCTTGATGATTGATGTATGCCACAGTTGTGACATTGTCTATCTGAAAACAAATGAACAACTCTCTCTTCAGAAGAGGCCAAGACTGAAGAGCTCTGAAAATTGCACGGAGTTCCAAAATATTGATCGGAAATCTCACCTCCTGAGATTCCCAAACCCCTTGTGCCGTCAGATACCCCCACACAGCTCCCCAACCTGTAAGACTTGCATCTGTTGAGATTATAGTCCAGGTCGGAAGAACAAAGAAGCCCCCTGAACTAAACGATGGTGATCTGTCCACCATGTCAGAGAGTGTCGTAAAATCGGTTTAAAGATATTAATTGAGATATCTTTGAGTAATCCCTGCACCATTGGTTCAGCATACAGAGCTGAAGAGGTCGCATTTGAAAACGAGCAAAGGAGATCGCATCTGATGCGGCAGTCCTAAGACCCAACATTTCCATGCATAAGGCTACCAAAGGGAATGATTGTGACTGAAGGTTTTGACAAGCTGATATCAATGTTAAACTTCTCTTGTCTGACAAGGACAGAGTCATAGACACTGAATTTATCTAGAAACCTAAAAAGGTTACCCTTGTCTGAGGAATCAATGAACTGATTGGTAAATTGATCCTCCAACCATGAACTTGAAGAAACAACACAAGTCGATTCGTATGAGATTCTTCGAAAATGAGAAGACTGAGCAAGTACCAAGATATCATCCAAATAAGGAAATACCAAAACCCTATTCTCTGATTACAGAAAGAAGGGCACCGAGAACCTTTGAAAAAAATTCTTGGAACTGAGGCTAGGCCAAACGGTAGAGCCACAAAACTGGTAATGCTTGTCTAAAAAGAGAATCTCAGACACTAAAAGTGATCTGGATGAATCGGAATATGCAGATACACATCCTGTAAATCTATTGTAGACATATAATGCCCTTGCTAAACAAAAGGCAGGATAGTCCTACAGTAACCATCTTGAAAGTTGGTATCCTAACATAACGATTCAATAATGATAGATCCGGAACTGGTCTGAAGGAATTGACCTTCTTTGGTACAATGAAGAGATAAAATAAAACCCCAGCCCCTGTTCCAGAACTGGAACTGGCATAAATACTCCAGCCAACTCTAGATCTGAAACACATTTCAGAAATGCTGAGCCTTTGCTGTGTTAACTGGGACACAGGAAAGAAAAGAATCTCTTAGCAGGAGGCCTTAACTTGAAGCCAATTCTGTACCTTTCTGAAACAATGTTTCTGAAACCAGAGATTAAGAACGGAATTGATCCAAATTTCTTTGAAGAAAACGTAATCTGCCCCATACCAGCTGAGCTGGAATAAGGGCCGCACCTTCATAGGTACTTAGGAGCTGGCTATAGGTTTCTATAAGGCTTGGATATATTCCAAACTGGAAATAGTTTCCAAACTGATACCGCTCCTGAGGATGAAGGATCAGGCTTTTGTTCCTTGTGAGGAAAGGAACGAAAATGATTATTTACCCTGGAAAGAAAGGGAAAGCAAAGTTGACTTAGAAGACATGTCAGCATTCCAAGTTTAATCCATAAAGCTTTTCTAGCTAAAATAGCTAGAGACATATACCTGACATCAACTCTAATGATATCAAAAGATGGTATCACCAATAAAATTATTAGCATGTTATAGAATAATAATAATGCTATAAAATTATGATCTGTTACTTGTTGCGCTAAAGCTTCTAACCAAAAAGTTGAAGCTGCAGCAACATCCGCTAAAAATATAGCAGGTCTAAGAAGATTACCTGAACATAAGTAAGCTTTTCTTAGAAAGGATTCAATTTTCCTATCTAAAGGATCCTTAAATGAAGTACTATCTGCCGTAGGAATAGTAGTACATTAGCAGGAGTAGAGACAGCCCCATAACCTTAGGGATTTTTGTCCCAAAAAACTCTAATCTGTCAGATGGCACAGGATATAATTTGCTTAAACTTCTAGAAGGAGTAAATAAATTACCCAAATTATTCCATTCCCTGGAAAATACTTCAGAAATAGCATCAGGGAGATAAAACACTTCTGGAATAACTACAGGAGATTTAAAAACCTTATTTAAACGTTTACATTTAGTATCAAGAGGACCAGAATCCTCTATTTCTAATGCAAATAACACTTCTTTAAGTAAAGAACGAATAAATTCCATCTTGAACAAATACAAAGATTTATCAGCATCAACCTCTGAGACAGAAACCTCTGAACCAGAAGAACCATTATCAGTATCAGAATGATGATGTTCATTTAAAAATTCATCTGAAAAAAAGAGAAGTTTTAAAAGATTTTTATGTATACTAGAAGGAGAAATAACAGACATAGCCTTCTTAATGGATTTAAAAAATAAAATCTCTTATGTTATCAGGAACACTCTGAAAATTAGATGTTGACGGAACAGCAACAGGTAATGTAACAGTACTAAAGGAAATTTTATCTGCATTAATAAGTTTGACATGACATGCAATACAAATAACAGCTGGAGAAACAGATACCAAAAGTTTATAGCAGATACACTTAGCTTGGTAACTCCAGCACTGTGCAGTGATTTTCCTGAAGTATCTTCTGACTCAGTTGCAACGTGGAACATCTTGCAATATGTAAAAGAAAAAAACAACATATAAAGCAAAATTGATCAAATTCCTTAAATGACAGTTTCAGGAATGGGAAAAAAATGCCAGTGAACAAGCTTCTAGCAACCAGAAGCAATAAATAATGAGACTTAAATAATGTGGAGACAAAAATGACGCCCATATTTTTTTAGCGCCAAAAAAGACGCCCACATTATTTGGCGCCTAAATGCTTTTGGCGGCAAAAATGACGCCACATCCGGAACGCCGACATTTTTGACGCAAAAAAACGTCACGTATGACGCCGGAAACAGAAAAAAAATTTTGCGCCAAAAAAGTCTGCGCCAAGAATGACGCAATAAAATGAAGCATTTTCTGCCCCCGCGAGCCTAACAGCCCACAGGGAAAAAGTCAAATTTTTTAAGGTAAGAGAAAATGAATGAAACAAATGCATTTATCCCAAATATGAAACTGACTGTCTGAAAAATAAGGAATGTTGAACATTCTGAGTCAAGGCAAATAAATGTTTGAATACATATATTTAGAACTTTATAAATAAAGTGCCCAACCATAGATTAGAGTGTCACAGAAAATAAGATTTACTTACCCCAGGACACTCATCTACATGTTTGTAGAAAGCCAAACCAGTACTGAAACGAGAATCAGCAGAGGTAATGGTATATATAAGAGTATATCGTCGATCTGAAAAGGGAGGTAAGAGATGAATCTCTACGACCGATAACAGAGAACCTATGAAATAGACCCCGTAGAAGGAGATCACTGCATTCAAATAGGCAATACTCTCCTCACATCCCTCTGACATTCACTGCACGCTGAGAGGAAAACCGGGCTCCAACTTGCTGCGGAGCGCATATCAACGTAGAATCTAGCACAAACTTACTTCACCACCTCCATCGGAAGCAAAGTTTGTAAAACTGAATTGTGGGTGTGGTGAGGGGTGTATTTATAGGCATTTTAAGGTTTGGGAAACTTTGCCCCTCCTGGTAGGAATGTATATCCCATACGTCACTAGCTCATGGACTCTTGCTAATTACATGAAAGAAAAATTAACTCCTTAAGAAGTACTGTACTTTTCATTTCTTGTTGAAAACATATGTAGGACAGTGTTGTCTTATCCGAAAAGATGGACCTTTTGAAAATGTAGTAAAGAATTACCCTTAACACCAGAAAGCTCTAATTGCTTCCTCATCAAATTTCATGGAATCTGTCTTCATCTATATACACAGGTCTGTAAAATGAAGATCCTTTCTGAAACTGGAATCATTTAGTCACAGTCTAGGTGGTGTTTAAGATGACAGAAAATAAATCTGCATCTTGAACTTCTGTGCTACTATAAATTTGATGAGTTAAGAAGAATTTAATTGCCGCTATAATCTGTTCCTTTATGGCACCAGGTTTGTAACAACCATGTTATTGTATTGAATCTCAAATGTTCATTAATATAAGAAGATATCAACTCATGCTGATCTTAAGAAAAACTACATTTCGCCCATCTTAAAAAATAGTCTCATTTTTAAAATAATTTAGCCAACTTTCCTCAGCTTTGATAACTGAAAGCAGAGTGGAGATACAAAATCCCCAAAGGGGTGACATCAATTTTCTAACAGATGAGGGATATTGCCACTGAAAATATCTATCAGGCCTTGGGTGCAATATATGTATGGCTAGTAGGTGCTGTGAATCTACTACAACATTTACTTGTTCAGCTAAGAGAAGCTGAAAAAAAAAAGTATAAACGTAAGCACTCTATTCCTTCTAGAATAATATGGGTGGTTACGTCAACACTAAAAATAAAATCACACTTTATTGAAAATAATTAAAAATGGGTTACTTTAAAAACATGCTAGACACAGACAGGCTAATAAGCAATAAGGAGCCCTAGTTAAATGTTTACTAAGGGTCACTAATAATCAGTGTTTGGGCTGAGTCAGATATAATCAATATGGATATGTATAACATTAGAGAACTCTGAACTAGGAGACACACCTAATGGTGTATTAATGCCATGCATATAACGTTGGCAATGTGGAGAGATACACAGCAGCCAACAGTATATCAGTGTTAATGTTTGTGCTTGGGTGCAATCTTAAAACAGTGCTTCTTTAATCCTTAAATTAGATTAGAGGTGCATGGAGCAGTTAGAAAACTTAATTTCCCACAGATCCAATAGCCCCAATCAAGTGCAGGTATTGCATGCTCAATTACACTTCCAGTGTTAATAAACGTATGATAAGAACTTGCTTGTAATACAAACACAAATGTTGGACCGCCTAAGTGCACTGCTAAAATACACTGTTGCTATTAGTATTGTGATAAAGGATCTAAAGATATAAAGATACTATCTATAAGATTTGTATCAATAGCAACAGACTCCGTTTGCACGTATCAGTTCTTGTACTAATACTATCCACAAAACATAAAATTACCTTAAAGTGAAGGTCAATTTTAATGTGAAAGTGCCCGGTTTTTAAAAAAAAACTATTAAAAACAAGGGCACTTTCATTCATGAAAATTGACATTTCAGACGTTTTCTTTAAATATACTTACCTTTTCTTCTTGAAGCCACTCCAGTGCTTCACCAGCCCATCGCAAGCCTCTTCATACATCAGCAATGACTATTCCGGCATCCTCCAATCACGGCTTCCCCCCCGGAGGAATCATTGCCTGAGGCAACGCCGTGATTAGAGGAAGACTGTTTCGTCATTGCTGGGTAAGAAAACCAGGAAGAAGCAGGCGGAGCATCGTTTCAGAACGGTGATCCGGCTTTTCAGAAGAACAAGGTAAGTATTTTTAAAATACGGTGCAATGTCAATTTTCATGTATGAAAGTGCCTCTGTTTTTAATATATTTTTTAAAAACCGAGCACTTTCACATGAAAATTGACCTTCACTTTAAGATCAGTATAACCGGCTGGTACCCTTATTTGTTATATGAATCCACTTAGGTCTATATCAAACATATTGCTCATCATGCATTAGTAGTCAGTTAAATATCAGCAGTCACCAGTATAATGCGGTGTCAATTATCTAGCCATTAAAAGTACAGGGTCCCATTAGCCCTCTGAACTTAACATGTTTTGCCGGTATTCAAGCTTTTTTAAAAGCAGAAAATCCACTTGAAATTTAAAGTTCCCAAAAACATCAGTGGGAACTACCATTTAAAAAAAAAAACATAATTTATGTAAGAACTTACCTGATAAATTCATTTCTTTCATATTAGCAAGAGTCCATGAGCTAGTGACGTATGGGATATACATTCCTACCAGGAGGGGCAAAGTTTCCCAAACCTCAAAATGCCTATAAATACACCCCTCACCACACCCACAAATCAGTTTAACGAATAGCCAAGAAGTGGGGTGATAAGAAAAAAGTGCGAAAGCATAAAAAATAAGGAATTGGAATAATTGTGCTTTATACAAAAAAATCATAACCACCACAAAAAAAGGGTGGGCCTCATGGACTCTTGCTAATATGAAAGAAATGAATTTATCAGGTAAGTTCTTACATAAATTATGATTTCTTTCATGTAATTAGCAAGAGTCCATGAGCTAGTGACGTATGGGATAATGACTACCCAAGATGTGGATCTTTCCACGCAAGAGTCACTAGAGAGGGAGGGATAAAATAAAGACAGCCAATTCCGCTGAAAAATAATCCACACCCAAAATAAAGTTTAAATTATAAGCAGAAGATTCAAACTGAAATAGCTGCTTGAAGTACTTTTCTACCAAAAACAGCTTCAGAAGAAGAAAACACATCAAAATGGTAGAATTTAGTAAAAGTATGCAAAGAAGACCAAGTTGCTGCTTTGCAAATCTGATCAACCGAAGCTTCATTCCTAAACGCCCAGGAAGTAGAAACTGACCTAGTAGAATGAGCTGTAATCCTTTGAGGCGGAGATTTACCCGACTCGACATAAGCATGATGAATTAAAGATTTCAACCAAGATGCCAAAGAAATGGCAGAAGCCTTCTAACCTTTCCTAGAACTGGAAAAGATAACAAATAGACTAGAAGTCTTTCGGAAATTCTTAGTAGCTTCAACATAATATTTCAAAGCTCTAACTACATCCAAAGAATGCAATGATTTCTCCTTAGAATTCTTAGGATTAGGACATAATGAAGGAACTACAATTTCTCTACTAATGTTGTTAGAATTCACAACCTTAGGTAAAAATTTAAAAGAAGTTCGCAACACCGCCTTATCCTGATGAAAAATCAGAAAAGGAGACTCACAAGAAAGGGCAGATAATTCAGAAACTCTTCTGGCAGAAGAGATGGCCAAAAGGAACAAAACTTTCCAAGAAAGTAATTTGATGTCCAACGAATGCATAGGTTCAAACGGAGGAGCTTTAAGAGCCCCCAGAACCAAATTCAAACTCCAAGGAGGAGAAATTGACTTAATGACAGGTTTTATACGAACCAAAGCTTGTACAAAACAATGAATATCAGGAAGATTAGCAATCTTTCTGTGAAAAAGAACAGAAAGAGCAGAGATTTGTCCTTTCAAGGAACTTGCAGACAAACCTTTATCCAAACCATCCTGAAGAAACTGTAAAATTCTCGGAATTCTAAAAGAATGCCAGGAAAAATGATGAGAAAGACACCAAGAAATATAAGTCTTCCAGACTCTATAATACATCTCCCTAGATACGGATTTACGAGCCTGTAACATAGTATTAATCACAGAGTCAGAGAAACCTCTTTGACTAAGAATCAAGCGTTCAATCTCCATACCTTTAAATTTAAGGATTTGAGATCCTGATGGAAAAAATGACCTTGAGACAGAAGGTCTGGTCTTAACGGAAGAGTCCACAGTTGGCAAGAGGCCATCCGGACAAGATCCGCATACCAAAACCTGTGAGGCCATGCTGGAGCCACCAGCAGAACAAACGAGCATTCCTTCAGAATCTTGGAGATTACTCTTGGAAGAAGAACTAGAGGCGGAAAGATATAGGCAGGATGATACTTCCAAGGAAGTGACAACGCATCCACTGCTTCCGCTTGGGGATCCCTCGATCTGGACAGATACCTGGGAAGTTTCTTGTTTAGATGAGAAGCCATCAGATCTATTTCTGGAAGACCCCATATTTGAACAATCTGAAGAAATACCTCTGGGTGAAGAGACCATTCGCCCGGATGTAATGTTTGGCGGCTGAGATAATCTGCTTCCCAATTGTCTATACCTGGGATATGAACCGCAGAAACTAGACAGGAGCTGGATTCCGCCCATACCAGAATTCGAGATACTTCTTTCATAGCCAGAGGACTGTGAGTCCCTCCTTGATGATTGATGTATGCCACAGTTGTGACATTGTCTGTCTGAAAACAAATGAACGATTCTCTCTTCAGAAGAGGCCAAGACTGAAGAGCTCTGAAAATTGCACGGAGTTCCAAAATATTGATCGGTAATCTCACCTCCTGAGATTCCCAAACCCCTTGTGCTGTCAGAGACCCCCAAACAGCTCCCCAACCTGTCAGACTTGCATCTGTTGAAATTACAGTCCAGGTCGGAAGAACAAAAGAAGCCCCCTGAACTAAACTATGGTGATCTGTCCACCACATCAGAGAGTGTCGTACAATCGGTGTTAAAGATATTAATTGAGATATCTTTGTGTAATCCCTGCACCATTGGTTCAGCATACAGAGCTTAAGAGGTTGCATGTGAAAACGAGCAAAGGGGATCGCGTCCGATGCTGCAGTCATAAGACCTAGAATTTCCATGCATAAAGCTACCGAAGGGAATGATTGTGACTGAAGGTTTCGACAAGCTGATATCAACTTTAGACGTCTCTTGTCTGTCAAAGACAGAGTCATGGACACTGAATCTATCTGGAAACCTAAAAAGGTTACCCTTGTCTGAGGAATCAATTAACTTTTTGTTAAATTGATCCTTCAACCATGATCTTGAAGAAACAACACAAGTCGATTCGTATGAGATTCTGCTAAATGTGAAGACTGAGCAAGTACCAAGATATCGTCCAAATAAGGAAATACCACAATACCCTGTTCTCTGATTACAGACAGAAGGGCACCGAGAACCTTTGTAAAAATTCTTGGAGCTGTAGCTAGGCCAAACGGTAGAGCCACAAACTGGTAATGCTTGTCTAGGAAAGAGAATCTCAGAAACTGATAGTGATCTGGATGAATCGGAATATGCAGATATGCATCCTGTAAATCTATTGTGGACATATAATGCTCTTGCTGAACAAAAGGCAGGATAGTCCTTACAGTTACCATTTTGAATGTTGGTATCCTTACATAACGATTCAATATTTTTAGATCCAGAACTGGTCTGAAGGAATTCTCCTTCTTTGGTACAATGAAGAGATTTGAATAAAACCCCAGCCCCTGTTCCAGAACTGGAACTGGCATAATTACTCCAGCCAACTCTAGATCTGAAACACATTTCAGAAAAGCTTGAGCCTTCGCTAGGTTTACTGGGACACGGGAAAGAAAAAATCTCTTTGCAGGAGGCCTTATCTTGAAGCCAATTCTGTACCCTTCTGAAACAATGTTCTGAATCCAGAGATTGTGAACGGAATTGAACCAAATTTCTTTGAAAAAACGTAATCTGCCCCCTACCAGCTGAGCTGGAATGAGGGCCGCACCTTCATGTGGACTTGGGAGCTGGCTTTGGTTTTCTAAAAGGCTTGGATTTATTCCAGACTGGAGATGGTTTCCAAACTGATACCGCTCCTGAGGATGAAGGATCAGGCTTTTGTTCCTTGTTGTGACGAAAGGAACGAAAACGATTATTAGACCTAAATTTACCTTTAGATTTTTTATCCTGTGGTAAAAAAGTTCCTTTCCCTCCAGTAACAGTTGAGATAATAGAATCCAACTGAGAACCAAATAATTTGTCACCCTGGAAATAAAGGGAAAGCAGAGTAGACTTAGAAGACATATCAGCATTCCAAGTTTTAAGCCATAAAGCTCTTCTAGCTAAAATAGCTAGAGACATATACCTGACATAAACTCTAATGATATCAAAGATGGCATCACAAATAAAATTATTAGCATGTTGTAGAAGAATAATAATGCTATGAGAATTATGATCTGTAACTTGTTGCGCTAAAGCTTCTAACCAAAAGGTTGAAGCTGCAGCAACATCCGCTAAAGATATAGCAGGTCTAAGAAGATTACCTGAACACAAGTAAGCTTTTCTTAGAAAGGATTCAATTTTCCTATCTAAAGGATCCTTAAAGGAAGTACCATCTGCCGTAGGAATAGTAGTACGCT
The DNA here is from genome assembly GCF_027579735.1 of Bombina bombina. Classification (NCBI taxonomy): domain Eukaryota; kingdom Metazoa; phylum Chordata; class Amphibia; order Anura; family Bombinatoridae; genus Bombina; species Bombina bombina. Next base: position 127,106,117 of record NC_069502.1, on the reverse strand, counting down.
TAGCAAGAGTAGAGACAGCCCCATCAACCTTAGGGATTTTGTCCCAAAATTCTAATCTGTCAGATGGCACAGGATATAATTGCTTAAAACGTTTAGAAGTTGTAAAAGAATTACCCAAATTATTCCATTCCCTGGAAATTACTTCAGAAATAGCACCAGGGACAGGAAAAACTTCTGGAATAACTACAGGAGATTTAAAAACCTTATCTAAACGTTTAGATTTAGTATCAAGAGGACTAGAATCCTCAATTTCTAAAGCAATTAGGACTTCTTTAAGTAAAGAACGAATAAATTCCATTTTAAATAAATATGAAGATTTATCAGCATCAACCTCTGAGACAGAATCCTCTGAATCAGAAGAAACAATATCAGTATCAGAATGATGATGTTCATTTAAAAATTCATCTGAAAAATGAGAAGTTTTAAAAGACTTTTTACGTTTACTAGAAGGAGGAATAACAGACATAGCCTTCTTAATGGATTTAGAAACAAAATCTCTTATGTTATCAGGAACACTCTGAGTATTAGATGTTGACGGAACAGCAACAGGTAATGTAACAGTACTAAAGGAAATATTATCTGCATTAGCAAGTTTGTCATGACAAACAGTACAAACAACAGCTGGAGGAACAGATACCAAAAGTTTACAGCAAATACACTTAGCTTTGGTAGCTCCAGCACCAGGCAGGGATATTCCAGAAGTATCTTCTGACTCAGCTTCAACGTGGGACATCTTGCAATATGTAATAGAAAAAACAACATATAAAGCAAAATTGATCAAATTCCTTAAATGACAGTTTCAGGAATGGGAAAAAAATGCCATAGAACAAGCTTCTAGCAACCAGAAGCACAAAATAATGAGACTTAAATAATGTGGAGACAATAGTGACGCCCATATTTTTTAAGCGCCAAAAAAGACGCCCACATTATTTGGCGCCTAAATGCTTTTGGCGCCAAAATGACGCCACATCCGGAACGCCGACACCTTTGGCGCAAAAAAACGTCAAAAATGACGCAACTTCCGGCGACACGTATGACGCCGGAAACAGAAAAAAAAATTTGCGCCAAAAAAGTCCGTGCCAAGAATGACGCAATAAAATGAAGCATTTTCAGCCCCCGCGAGCCTAACAGCCCACAGGGAAAGTCAAATTTTTAAGGTAAGAAAAAATGATTTATTCATATGCATTATCCCAAATATGAAACTGACTGTCTGAAATAAGGAATGTTGAACATCCTGAGTCAAGGCAAATAAATGTTTGAATACATATATTTAGAACTTTATAAAAAGTGCCCAACCATAGCTTAGAGTGTCACAGAAAATAAGACTTACTTACCCCAGGACACTCATCTACATGTAGTAGAAAGCCAAACCAGTACTGAAACGAGAATCAGTAGAGGAAATGGTATATATAAGAGTATATCATCGATCTGAAAAGGGAGGTAAGAGATGAATCTCTACGACCGATAACAGAGAACCTATGAAATAGACCCCGTAGAAGGAGATCACTGCATTCAAATAGGCAATACTCTCCTCACATCCCTCTGACATTCACTGCACGCTGAGAGGAAAACCGGGCTCCAACCTGCTGCGGAGCGCATATCAACGTAGAATCTAGCACAAACTTACTTCACCACCTTCATAGGAGGCAAAGTTTGTAAAACTGATTTGTGGGTGTGGTGAGGGGTGTATTTATAGGCATTTTGAGGTTTGGGAAACTTTGCCCCTCCTGGTAGGAATGTATATCCCATACGTCACTAGCTCATGGACTCTTGCTAATTACATGAAAGAAAAAAAAAATATATATATATTTTAAGAAAAGTGAGTAATGGCATCATTATCATAGAGGAGTTGAGGATAATTAGCCTATAGATTCCAGTAAGAGAAAACATGTTTTAAATCTTTTCAGGCCCTTGTAACCACCTTTCTGACTTAGATATCTCTTTGTGTATATGCGTGTATATATATATATATATATATATATATATATATAAACTAATTATATCAGCACCACCTGACATAGCAGTAATCATTTGAAAGTAAAGCTCTTAAATACAAGAGAAACAATGCTCTCAGTGCACGGTAGTGGTATAATTATGCTATAATAAAAAAAGAAAGAAAAGACCACTAATTCTCCAGCACCAGATTATTTACTGAAAATAAACAACTTTTACAATATTTTTAAGCAGAATATGAAAGAACAGCCTTTCAAGACAAATCAAATGTCCAACCAAAAACAATTCACAGTTGATAGCAGTAGAATTTATCCCATCATACAATTTTTAGATGCCGTTGCTAATCATTTGTTACAGAATTGTTGCAAAGTTCCATCCACATCGCAACACATAAATCAGCAGATAGAATTTCCTGTTTATTTAGGCCATCTGTTAGTTGCAACACACCCCTTTTACCACGATTGACACATGTGTGTATCATTTCGATTGTAATCCACATATTCTTGCACATATTACTTTAATAAGATTAGGGGCTGATATGGGGTCTGCTCTAAGTGCAGCTTCGCATACGGACAGTTCCTCAGTCAGCGAGGTGTATTGGGCCGAGTGTTTTTTGCGTTGTTGGGCATTATGTTTTATGATAACTCCTCGAATGTAACATTTATACGCCTCCCAGTTATTTGCTAACGACGTATCCTCAGGTCTATTTAGGGCTGACATTAGGCCCGAAACATGTTTGGCTGCTGTTATATTCAGTTACAGGGCTGTAGCTGATTTTTCATGTTTTTACATGCAAAGGATTTTAAATAATTTTTTTTCTACTAAATAAAGTTGTGATAATTTATTATATCTTTTATCCATTTTTTATTTTTTTTTTGGTCCGGAGATGCGGATAAGTAGAGAGAGAGAGTGTGTGAGTGTGTGTGTGTGTTTCTAGTGAAACAAACTTTTTCTGCAACCCTACTAGAAAGATTGTTTGCGCTTGTGCACTCAACATGGCCACACAAGACCTCTGAATATATATATATATTTTTTTTTGTTCAAATATTTTTATTGAAAACCGGTACTTTGACAGTTGTTCAAACTCGTAATATCGTTACAACATGAGATATCAACATAAAACATTTCGCAATGATTATTGGCATATACAATCAAAGACCCAGTTTTCTTGGGTATTTTCAAAATTATTAATAGCAGCATTGTTAATAGGTTAAATTAACAGAGTTGGGAACCAGTCCCAGAAAGAGGTAAAGAAGAAGAAGAGGAAGAAGGTTAGTGGGATTAAGGAAAGAGGGGGACGGGTAAGTATCCTCGCCAGTTTACCCTATATGGTTAATGTTTCACGGGGAACTCACAGAACCTTTTAAATATTTTGTTCCCAAATAAGTTGGATATTCAATAACATATCTGGTTTTCCCTGGTAGCAATAGTGCATTTTCTCTAGCGTAAGGACATGATTAACCTCTGCCTTCCATTGGGCTATAGTGGGTTTCTCTTGTGTTTTCCATAGTCTACGTATTAACCTTTTTGCACAGGTTATCATTAAAAGCAGACGTTTTTTACGATAGAGACATGTAAGTTTGGGAATGTGGTTGAGGAGAACAATCTGCAGGGTAAGTGTGATATCCATGCCTAGGACTTTGTTTATGTGTCTTTCTACCTGGGGCCAGAAATCGTCTAAGCCCGGACATGTCAACCAAATGTGAGTTAAGGTACCCTCATCTCCACATCTTCTCCAGCAACTGGATGAAGCTGTGGGGTAAATAACTAGTAAATGCTGGGGGGGTTAAATACCACCTAGCTAGTATTTTGTAATTTAGTTCTGACATGATTAATGAGGTGGATGAGGTGTGGGTGTGGCGAAACCCTCGTTTCCATGACTCAGTATCTAACTCTGCGTGTAGTTCGTCTGACCATCTCGTCAGATAGGTCGGGCGTTTCTCGGGGAAGGATCCTCTAAGGATTTTATATATCTGAGAAAGATGTGCTCTCAAGTTTTTCGGGTTAGTGCACAACTGTTCAAAGTTAGTCATTGGTCTCAGAATTTCTATTTTATGTGGGCTGTGGTTTATTGCATGTCTGATTTGAAGATATGCATACCAGTTGTGGAATGGAGATCCTAATTCTTCACTGAGTGAAAGTCTGTCCTTTACCTCTAAAGGTGGTGTTATTAAATAAATTGGCAGATTGAGTAAGAGCCTTTTGTCATTTGCATGGGTGAGTAGACTGTTTTAGAAAGATATGGTATCGTAGAATAGGGGTTAGAGGGGATATTGGTGTCGATATTCCTTTTATATGTGTGATCAATTCATCCCATACTGCTAGAGTTGTTTTAATATATTCATTATGTTGTATAATATGGGGTCTAGTCTCTAGGGATCCAGGGTATATCTCTCATGTGGCTAGTCTGTGATAAGTGGCTCTCTATCTGTATCCATGTATTAGAGGGTGCAGAGTGGTTCCAAGCCACTATTCTAGTTAAATGTGTTGCTTTATAGTAATTCGCTATATTGGGGACATTAAGGCCTCCATCTTCTTTGCTAAGGTACAATGTGTGTTGGGCAATTCTCGGGCGTTTCTAAGACCAGATAAATGAATTTATCATCTTTTGCTGTGCATGCAGGTAATGTTTAGGTAGTCATAGGTAGGGTTTGGAAAAGATAAAGGTATTTGGGGACTATCATCATTTTCACTGTGTTAATCCGACCTAGCCATGATGGATGTCCCTGTCTGTGCCATGAGTCTAACAAAATCTTGATGTTGTTTTGAAGAGCAATGTAGTTATCTGAGAATAGTTTTTGAGTGTCTTTGGGAACTATTAAGCCTAAATATTTGAGTTTGTCTGTCAGTAAAATTTTTTGTTTGTTGTGATATGGACTGTAGTTCCTCGGATGTTAGATTAATTGGCATCAGCCCCGACTTCTCCATGTTGATGGAGAAGTTGGAGACTACTTTATATCTTTCCAATGTTTCTATGAGGGCCAGTAGGGATGTGCTTGGGGATTGCAATGTGAGGATCACATCATCAGCAAACAGGAGGCATTTCTGAACAATATCGCCAAATTGCAACCCTTGAATATGCTAATTAGCTCTAATTTGTATCGCCAGGATTTCAACCGTGAGTGCGAACAACAGAGGGGAAAGTGGGCATCCTTGGCGCGTGCCATTAGAAATAGGGAAAGGCTGCGAGATAGTGTTGTTTATTCTGACTTTAGCATTTGGGTTGTGGTAAAGAGCCTGTATTCTATTGATGAATCTTTCAGAAAAGCCAAATTTTGACAGGGTGGACCACATAAATTGCCAGTCCACCCTGTCAAATGCCTTCTCAGCATCAGTAGAGAGCAAAATTAGTGGTGTATGGTTATAAGATGTGTAGTGTAGAGAGTGAAGCAATCTTATAGTATTATCCTTCGCCTCTCGCCCCCTAATGAAGCCCACTTGGTCTGGGTGTATGATATCGGGTAATATAGTGCTCATTCGGTTAGCCAGAATTTTGGCATAAATTTTCATATCTATGTTTATGAGTGATATTGGCCTATAATTGCCTACTATATCTCTGGATTTACCTGGTTTTGGGATTACTGTAATCAACGCTTCTAGAAGGGAACTAGGAAGGGTATTTCCACTGTCAATACCAGTAAAGAGTGATAGAAGATGAGGATTTATCTATTTCTGTAACAGTTGATAGAATTTTGCCGTAAGGCCGTCTGGGCCCGGCGATTTGCCATTTGGCAGGGATTGTATAACTAAAGTGATATCACGAAGAGTGATAGGGGAATCTAATAGCTGTTTATCTTCTTCAGTAATGGACGGTGTGTCTATAGTGGCTAAATATGTCTTTAGGTTTTCTGTCCTATCCGATGCTGTAGCGCCTGGTATGTTGTATAAAGTCGTGTAATAGGAGACAAATGTATTAGTAATCTCTTTGTGTGAATGTTCCTCCCCGTGTGCTCCCTGATTGTTTTAATAAAGTTGGAGATTCTACGTTTTTTCAGAGATCTGGCTAGAAGTCGCCCTGCTTTATTACTTTCTACAAAGAACCTAGATTTAGTAGTCATCGCCCTCATATGTGCTTTTTGTACGAGAAAGTTGTTAAGGTTTTCTCTTGCACATATTACTTTAATAAGATTAGGGGCTGATATGGGGTCTGCTCTAAGTGCAGCTTCGCATACGGACAGTTCCTCAGTCAGCGAGGTGTATTGGGCCGAGTGTTTTTTGCGTTGTTGGGCATTATGTTTTATGATAACTCCTCGAATGTAACATTTATACGCCTCCCAGTTATTTGCTAACGACGTATCCTCAGGTCTATTTAGGGAAAAATATTCATCTGTGTGTTTCCTAATGTCCTCTACTGTTTCCTGGTCAGTAAGCAGATGGTCGTTCAATCTCCAGTTAAATGTGTTGCGCGGTTTATTGGACCATTTAAAGATAGTAGAGACCATGCTATGGTCAGACCAAGAAGTGTGAGTAATCTTTGAGTGCACAAGAGTGGAGAGGAGAGTTTGATCGCATAAGATGTAATCCAGTCTGGAGTAGTAGTGCTGTGGGTGCGAGAAAAAAGGTGTAATCTCTTTTGTCTGTATGTACTATCCTCCATGTGTCAAAAAGGTTGATGCTTTGTAAGGCTATGCAGTTAAATTTGAGAGTGTTGTTTCGTAAGTAAGATCTCCCTGTAGATGTGTCTAAGGTTGGATTGAAGGGGAAGTTGAGGTCTCCTCCGACAATAATCGGACCCTTAGCTATATCCAATATTATGTTGACAAGAGGTTTATAAAAATGTGGAGTAGGTTTGTTTGGGGCGTAGATGTTAACTAGGGTTACTGGTGTACCATAGCAAAGTCCTACCAAAATTAGGATTCTACCTTCTTTGTCGGAGTGTTTCTGTAGTAAAGACCTCTGAATATATATTTAGGGAAAATGGCACCACACAAACGATATCCCTCAGGCTACAGATGAAGCCCAGCAGCTGCAAGTCTCTAGTGGTGCATAAAACTAACCAGTAGGAAAGATAATGAAAGCACCAAAGGCAGGGAATTAAAAAGATAACTTCCATGTAACACCCACCACGAGAGAGAATTACTTACTGAACAAAGGAACTACTAAAGTGAGTCTCCCTTTAAATGTAGTAATGGGAGAGTGGAAACATTTGGACCATACACCTAAAGATTAAGAGGTTTCACTTGGTAAATCTAATCTAGGAGAGCCAAGATTTTTTTTTCTCTTCCAAAACAGAATCAATGCCCTAAAGCCAGAATACATGATACATACTAAATAAAAACACTCTACAAGGCATGTATCTACTAGGCATCTTTTGAGCCCTAAAAGAGCCACTAACACCACCAAATAAGCACCAAAATAAGTTCCCTTTCACATGAGGGGGTCAACAAACCCAGATAACTCATACATCCATGGAACAAAATTGCATTTCAGTATTTATCATCTCAAAGATACTGCTAACTTCATTATGTTCTGTTCTTATAGCTCAAAGATTGCAGTTTCGCTAAATAAATCCATGTTGGTGTCCTCTTAATAAATTGGAAAAGTGGGCCCATATAAAAAAGGAAATTTATGCTTACCTGATAAATTGATTTCTTCTACGATACGACGAGTCCACGGATTTAATCCTTACTTGTGGGATTTATCCTCCTGCTAACAGGAAGTGGCAAAGAGCACCACAGCAGAGCTGTATATATAGCTCCTCCCTTCCCCTCCAGTCATTCGACCGAAGGTTATAGGAAGAGAAAGGAAAAGCCTTATAGGTGCAGAGTTGACTGAAATTGTAAATAATAAAAAACTATAATCGGTCTTAAATTGACAGGGAGGGCCGTGGACTCTTATCGTAGAATAAATCAATTTATCAGGTAAGCATAAATTTCCTTTTCTTCTACAAGATATGACGAGTCCACGGATTCATCCTTTACTTGTGGGATACAATACCAAAGCAACAGGACATGGATGAAAGGGAGGGACAAGACAGAGACCTAAATGGAAGACACCACTGCTCGAAGAACTTTCCTCCCAAAAACAGCCCCAGAAGAAGCAAAATGATCAAATTTGGAAAAAGTATGAAGGGACGACCGCAGCCTTACAAATCTGTTCAACAGATGCATCGTTTTTAAAGGCCCATGTGGAAGCCACAGCCCTAGTAGAATGAGCCATAATTCTTTCAGGAGGCTGCTGTCCAGCAGTCTCATATGCCAGGTGGATGATACTTCTCAGCCAAAAAGAAAGAGAGGTAGCCGTAGCTTTCTGACCCCTACGCTTTCCAGAATAAACAATGAATAATGAAGATGATTGACGGAAATCCTTAGTTGCCTTTAAGTAAAAATTTAAGGCATGGACCACATCCAAATTATACAGCAAACGCTCCTTCTTTGAAGAAGGATTAGGACATAAAGAAGGAACTACAATTTCCTGATTAATATTCTTATTTGAAACAACCTTAGGAAGGAATCCAGGTTTGGTACGTAACACCACCTTATCAGAATGAAAAATGAGATAAGGAAAATCGCACTATAGCGCTGAAAGCTCAGAAAATCTTTGATCAGAAGAAATAGCAACTAAAAACAGAACTTTCCAAGATAATTTGATATCCATGGAATGCATGGGTTCAAACGGAACCCCTTGAAGAACTAAATTCAAACTCCAAGGAGGAGTAATGGGTCTATATACAGGCTTAATTCTAGATAGAGCCTGACAAAAAGACTGAACATCTGGCACATCTGCCAAATGTTTGTGAAACAGAATTGACAAAGCAGAAATGAGTCCCTTTAAGGAACTTGCAAATAACCCTTTCTCCAATCCTTCTTGGAGAAAAGACAGAATCCTAACTTTACTCCATGAGTAACCCTTGGATTCACACCAATAAAGATATTTACGCCTTATCTTATGATAGATTTTTCTAGTGACAGGCTTTCTACCCTGTATCAAAGTATTGATGACCGAATCAGAGAATTCTTGCTTCGATTAAAATCAAGCGTTCAATCTCCACGCAGTCAGCTGCAGAGAAATTAGATTTGGATGTTGGAATGGACCTTGAATGAGAAGGTCCTGTCTCAATGGAAGTTTCCACGGTGGCAGAGAGGACATGTCCACTAGATCCGCATACCAAGTCCTGCGTGGACACGCAGGCGTTATCAGGATAACTGAAGCTCTCTCCTGTTTGATTCGAGCAATTACGCGTGGGAGGAGAGGAAACGGTGGAAACACATAAGCTAGGCTGAACAACCAAGGCACTGCCAAGGCATCTATCAGTTCAGCCTCAGGATCCCTTGACCGGGATCCATATCTTGGAAGCTTGGCATTCTGTTGAGATGCCATCAGATCCAATTTCGGCCTGCCCCATCTGAGAATCAATGAGGCAAATACCTCCGGGTGAAGTTCCCACTCCCCCGGATGAAAAGTCTGTCGACTTAGAAAATCCGCTTCCCAGTTCTCTACTCCTGGGATGTAGATCGCTGACAGATGGGCCTCTGCCCAACGGATTATCTTGGATACTTCTATCATCGCTAAGGAACTCCTTGTTCCCCCCTGATGATTGATATATGCCACAGTCGTGATGTTGTCCGACTGGAATCTGATGAATTTGGCTGAAGCCATCTGAGGCCACGCCTGAAGTGCATTGAATATTGCTCAGTTCCAGAATATTGATTGGAAGTAGAGACTCCACCTGAGTCCAAACACCCTGAGCCTTCAGGGAGTTCCAAACTGCACCCCAGCCCAGAAGACTGGCATCCATTGTCACTATCACCCACGAAGGTCTGCGGAAACAACTCCCCTGGCACACATGATCCGGCGACAACCACCAAAGAAGAGTTTCTGGTCTCTTGATCCAGATTTATCTGAGGAGATAAATCCGCATAATCCCCATTCCACTGTCCGAGCATGCACAGTTGCAGTGGTCTGAGATGAAAGCAAGCAAACGAAACGATGTCCATTTCCGCTACCATTAATCCAATTACCTCCATACACTGAGCCACTGATGGCCGAGGAATGGACTGAAGTGAACGGCAAGTAATTAGAATCTTTGATTTTCTGACCTCTGTCAGAAATATTTTCATGGCTACCGAGTCTATCAGAGTTCCCAAGAAAGGAACCCTTGTCTGTGGAACAAGTGAACTCTTCTCTATGTTCACCTTCCAACCATGGGTTCTCAGGAAAGACAACACTATGTCCGTATGAGATTTTGCCAGTTCATATGTTGACGCCTGAATTAGAATATCGTCCAGATAAGGCGCCACTGCTATGCCTCGCGGTCTGAGAACCGCCAAGAGAGACCCTAGAACCTTTGTGAAGATTCTGGGTGCTGTGGCCAACCCGAAGGGAAGAGCCACGAACTGATAATGTTTGTCCAGGAAGGCAAACCTTAGAAACTGATGATGATCCTTGTGGATAGGAATATGAAGGTATGCTATCCTTCAAGTCCACGGTAGTCATATATTGACCCTCCTGGATCAATGGTAAGATTGTTCGTATAGTCTCCATTTTGAACGATGGGACACTTGAGGTCTAAGATGGGTCTGAAAGTACCCTCTTTTTTGGGAACCACAAAAAAATTTGAGTAGAATCCCTGTCCCTGTTCCGATCTTGGAACGGGACAAATTACTCACATGGTAAAAAGGTCTTTTACACAGCGTAAGAACGCCTCTTTATCTGGTCTGCAGATCATTTTGAAAGATGAAATCTCCCTCTTGGGAGAAAATCCTTGAATTCCAATTGATAACCGTGGGTCACTATTTCCAGTGCCCAGGGGTCCTGAACATCTCTTGCCCAAGCCTGGGCAAAGAAAGACAGTCTACCCCCTACTAGATCCGGTCCCGGATCGGGGGCCGCCCATTCATGCTGTCTTTGTAGCAGCAGCGGGCTTCTTGGATTTACCTTTATTTCAAGTCTGGTTGGGTCTCCAGACTGACTTAGATTGGCCAAAATTCCCTTCCTGCTTTGTGGAGGAAGAGGAAGCAGAGGGTCCTCCTTTATAATTCCGAAAGGAGCAAAAATTATTTTGTTTACCCCTCATCTTAACAGACTTATCCTGAGGTAGGGCATGGCCTTTGCCTCCAGTAATGTCAGAAATGATTTCCTTCAATTCAGGCCTGAAAAGGGTCTTACCTTTAAAAGGAATAGCTAAAAGCTTATGTTTTGATGACACATCAGCAGTCCAACATTTGAGCCATAACGCTCTAAGCGCTAGAATAGCAAATCCTGCATTTTCTGCCGCTAATTTAGCAATTTGAAAAGCAGCATCAGTAATGAAAGAATTAGCTAGCTTGAGAGCCTTAATTCTATCCAAAATGTCATCTAACGGAGTCTCAACTTTTGGAGACTCTTCCAGAGCCTCAAACCAAAAAGCTGCTTCAGTAGGTCCAGGAACAATGCAGGCCGTAGGTTGTAAAAGAAAACCCTGATAAATAAATAATTTCTTTAGAAGACCCTCTTTTTATCCATAGCGTCTTTGAAAGCACAACTGTCCTCGATGGGAATAGTTGTACGCTTAGCCAGGGTAGATATAGCTCCCTCTACCTTAGGGACCGTTTGCCACGAGTCCCAAATGGTGTCTGATATGGGAAACATTTTCTTAAAATTTGAAAGGGGAGAAAACGGTATACCTGGTCTATCCCATTCCTTTTTTATAATTTCCGAAATTCTTTTAGGAACCGGAAAAACATCAGTGTAAGTAGGCACCTCTAGATATTTGTCCATCTTACACAATTTCTCTGGAGGTATCACAATATGGTTACAATCATCCAGAGTCGCTAAAACCTTTCGAAGTAACAGGCGGAGGTGTTCAAGCTTAAATTTAAAGGACGTAACATCCAAATCTGTCTGAAGTAACACATTCCCTGAGTCTGAAAGCTCTCCCTCAGACAGCAATTCCCTGACCCCCAACTCAGAACACTGTGAGGGTACATCGGAAATAGCTAATAAAGCATCAGAGGATTCAGTATTTACATTAATACCTGACCTACTGCGTTTACCCTGTAACACTGGTAATTTAGATAATACCTCTGTATGGGTAGTTGACATAACTGCAGTTATCTCCTGCAGAGTAAAGGAATTAGACGCACCACAGGTACTTGGCGTCGCTTGTGTGGGCGTTAAAGGTTGTGACACTTGGGGAGAATTGGATGGCATATCCTGATTCTCTTCAGACTGAGAATCATCCTTAGGCACACTTTCTTGACCTAAAATATGGTCTTTACAATGTAAGACCCTTTCAGTACAAGAGGTACACAATGTAAGAGGGGGTTCCACAATAACTTCTAAACACATAGAACAATGAGATTCCTCAATGTCAGACATGTTGAACAGACTAGTAATAACCACAGAAGTACTGCGCCTTTAAGAAATAAAAAGTGAACAATTTTTCCAAAACTGCTTAAATAACGTTAATTTGTCTCAAAAATTAAACGCATTGGTTTATCCAAAGATTACTTCACCCCAGTAGTAAGGGGAGAAATACTGCTCTAAAGTAACTTGTATCTGAAAAAAAGTCAGTTTACACCCAAAATACCCCCTGCACCTCTCCACAGCTCTGCTGTGGCGCCTACCTGCCCCCAGGGTACTTCGAAATTACTTACCAACATTCAGGACCAGAGATACACTGTCCAGGAACAACCGGAGTTACTGCTTGCTGGTACTTAGTCAGAAGGAAGTGCGCATCTGAGCGTGCAAAAACAAGCCCCGCCCCTTATGGCCAATGCCGGAGTAGGCCCAAACACAACCGCATGGTGAAGCGGTTTTACACACAAGCTTAGTGGAACAAAATACACCCCAAAACACATCCCAGCAAGTCATACTGGTTATATGCAAAAATAAAAACTCTATGAACCGTTTTTCTTTGTGCCTCTCCCATAGTGTCATATAATGCCCTTATAATGTCAACTTAGCAAGAAATAAAAAAACATAATTTATGCTTACCTGATAAATTTATTTCTCTTGTAGTGTATCCAGTCCACGGATCATCCATTACTTATGGGATATTAACTCCTCCCCAACAGGAAGTGCAAGAGGATTCACCCAGCAGAGCTGCTATATAGCTCCTCCCCTAACTGCCATTACCAGTCATTCGACCGAAAACATGCAAAGAAAGGAAAACCATAGGGTGCAGTAATGACTGTAGTTTAATGGAAAAATTACCTGCCTTAAAGTGACAGGGCGGGCCGTGGACTGGATACACTACAAGAGAAAAATTTATCAGGTAAGCATAAATTATGTTTTCTCTTGTTAAGTGTATCCAGTCCACGGATCATCCATTACTTATGGGATACCAATACCAAAGCTAAAGTACACGGATGACGGGAGGGACAGGCAGGCTCTTTATACGGAAGGAACCACTGCCTGAAGAACCTTTCTCCCAAAAACAGCCTCCGAAGAAGCAAAAGTGTCAAATTTGTAAAATTTGGAAAAAGTATGAAGAGAAGACCAAGTTGCAGCCTTGCAAATCTGCTCAACAGAATCCTAATTCTTAAAGGCCCAAGTGGAAGCCACAGCTCTAGTAGAATGTGCTGTAATTCTTTCAGGAGGCTGCTGTCCAGCAGTCTCATAGGCTAACCGTATTATGCTACGAAGCCAAAAGGAGAGAGAGGTAGCCGAAGCTTTTTGACCTCTCCTCTGACCAGAATAAACGACAAACAGGGAAGACGTTTGTCGAAAATCCTTAGTTGCCTGTAGATAAAATTTCAGGGCACGGACTACATCTAGATTGTGTAGCAGACGTTCCTTTTTCGAAGAAGGATTAGGACACAAAGATGGAACCACAATCTCTTGATTGATATTCCTGTTAGTGACCACCTTAGGTAGGAACCCAGGTTTAGTACGCAGAACTACCTTGTCTGAATGAAAAATCAGATAAGGAGAATCACAATGTAAGGCAGCTAACTCAGAGACTCTTCGAGCCGAGGAAATCGCCATTAAAAACAGAACTTTCCAAGATAACAACTTGATATCAATGGAATGAAGGGGTTCAAACGGAACCCCCTGTAAAACATTAAGAACTAAGTTCAAACTCCATGGTGGAGCAACAGTTTTAAACACAGGCTTGATCCTAGCTAAAGCCTGACAAAAAGCTTGAACGTCCGGAACTTCTGACAGACGTTTGTGTAAAAGAATGGACAGAGCTGAAATCTGTCCCTTTAAGGAACTAGCGGATAAACCCTTTTCTAAACCTTCTTGTAGAAAAGACAATATCCTCGGAATCCTAACCTTACTCCATGAGTAACTCTTGGATTCGCACCAATATAAGTATTTGCGCCATATCTTATGGTAAATCTTTCTGGTAACAGGCTTCCTAGCCTGTATTAAGGTATCAATAACTGACTCAGAAAAACCACGTTTTGATAAAATCAAGCGTTCAATTTCCAAGCAGTCAGCTTCAGAGAAATTAGATTTTGATGTTTGAAGGGACCCTGGATCAGAAGGTCCTGTTTCAGAGGTAGCGACCAAGGTGGACAGGATGACATGTCCACTAGATCTGCATACCAAGTCCTGCGTGGCCATGCAGGCGCTATTAGAATCACTGATGCTCTCTCCTGTTTGATTCTGGCAATCAATCGAGGAAGCATCGGGAAGGGTGGAAACACATAAGCCATCCCGAAGGTCCAAGGTGCTGTCAAAGCATCTATCAGAACCGCTCCCGGATCCCTGGATCTGGACCCGTAACGAGGAAGCTTGGCGTTCTGTCGAGACGCCATGAGATCTATCTCTGGTTTGCCCCAAGGTCGAAGTATTTGGGCAAAGACCTCCGGATGAAGTTCCCACTCCCCCGGATGAAAAGTCTGACGACTTAAGAAATCCGCCTCCCAGTTCTCCACTCCCGGGATGTGGATTGCTGACAGGTGGCAAGAGTGAGACTCTGCCCAGCGAATTATCTTTGATACTTCCATCATTGCTAGGGAGCTTCTTGTCCCTCCCTGATGGTTGATGTAAGCTACAGTCGTGATGTTGTCCGACTGAAACCTGATGAACCCCCGAGTTGTTAACTGGGGCCAAGCCAGAAGGGCATTGAGAACTGCTCTCAATTCCAGAATGTTTATTGGTAGGAGACTCTCCTCCTGATTCCATTGTCCCTGAGCCTTCAGAGAATTCCAGACAGCGCCCCAACCTAGTAGGCTGGCGTCTGTTGTTACAATTGTCCAGTCCGGCCTGCTGAATGGCATCCCCCTGGACAGATGTGGCCGAGAAAGCCACCATAGAAGAGAATTTCTGGTCTCTTGATCCAGATTCAGAGTAAGTCTGAGTAATCCCCATTCCACTGACTTAGCATGCACAATTGCAGCGGTCTGAGATGTAGGCGTGCAAAGGGTACTATGTCCATTGCTGCTACCATTAAGCCGATCACCTCCATGCATTGAGCTACTGACGGGTGTTGAATGGAATGAAGGACACGGCATGCATTTTGAAGCTTTGTTAACCTGTCTTCTGTCAGGTAAATCTTCATTTCTACAGAATCTATAAGAGTCCCCAAGAAGGGAACTCTTGTGAGTGGAAAGAGAGAACTCTTCTTTTCGTTCACCTTCCATCCATGCGACCTTAGAAATGCCAGTACTATGTCCCTGAGCCTTCTATAATATGAAAACGTACTGTGCCTATAAGAAGCACAGAAAAAGTTATGACAGTTGAAAATTAATAAACTGAAAAGTTATAGCATCAAATCTTTGTAAAAAACACAATTTTAGCAAAGGATTGCTCCCATTAGCAAAGGATAACTAACCCTGATAGCTAACAGTGAGAGAGATCAGTAAACTGTCAGAAATGAAATAAAACGACTGCCAAGTGGAAAAAAATAGTGCCCAAAACATTTTTTCACCCAGTACCTCAGAAAATTAAACGATTTTACATGCCAGCAAAAAACGTTTAACATTAATAAATTGAGTGTTATTAAAAAGCCTGTTGCTAGTCCCTGCAAATTAGGCTAAAGTTTTATGCATACAGTATAATTCCAGTGAAGTGCCATTCCCCAGAATACTGAAGTGTAAAATATACATACATGACAGCCTGATACCAGTTGCTGCTACTGCATTTAAGGCTGAGTTTGCATTATATCGGTATGGCAGAATTTTCTCATCAATTCCATTGTCAGAAAATAATAAGCTGCTACATACCTCTTTGCAGATTAATCTGCCCGCTGTCCCCTGATCTGAAGTTTACCTCTCCTCAGATGGCCGAGAAACAGCAATATGATCTTAACTACTCCGGCTAAAATCATAGAAAAACTCAGGTAGATTCTTCTTCAAATTCTACCAGAGAAGGAATAACACACTCCGGTGCTATTATAAAATAACAAACTTTTGATTGAAGGTATGAAACTAAGTATAATCACCACAGTCCTCTCACACATCCTATCTATTCGTTGGGTGCAAGAGAATGACTGGTAATGGCAGTTAGGGGAGGAGCTATATAGCAGCTCTGCTGGGTGAATCCTCTTGCACTTCCTGTTGGGGAGGAGTTAATATCCCATAAGTAATGGATGATCCGTGGACTGGATACACTTAACAAGAGAAACAAGGGACTCCAGTAACACCCCTCTGTATAACAGGTCTACTGCTTACCCCATTCCCATACAGGGAAATAATGCCAGCCAGTTCTGATATATCAAGTCTCCTCAGAAATAAAGGGCTGCACATACCTCAATGCTGCTTGTAGCATGAAACCATTCTCCACACTGAAGATGTCTCATGAGTTACCTTCAGAAGTCTTGTGGGAACCAGCGTGGATCTTAGTTACAGCTGCTAAGAACATCAACCTCAGGGCAGAAATCTTCTTCCATAACCCCTTGAGGAAAATAGTACACACCGGTACCATTTAAAATAAAAAACTTCTTGATTGAATAAAATAAAACTAACACCTCACTTTACCTCTTCCTAGTATAACACAGGCAAAGAGAATGACTGGAGGTGGAGGGGAAGGGAGGAGCTATATATACAGCTCTGCTGTGGTGCTCTTTGCCACTTCTTGTTAGCAGGAGGATAATATCCCACAAGGATGAAATCCGTGGACTCTTATCTTGTAGAAGAAATAGGTGACATCTTATAAAAGATCTAAATTGGATGATATATTGATGCAAGCATATTGTTTTGTTTTTCTAAGAATACTTGGGCAGGTTTGAATGTGTGTATATATATATATATATATTTTTTTTTTATCATGTTATATAGTTTCAATGGGTGTATACAGTATTTAATTCCTGCCATTTTCTGTATAAAGGTCAGGATGGTGCAAATTGGCAGTGAAACAAACTGAAATGTTATCTTTTATCATTTCTGTTGGAAAACATGGCACTAAAAGTAAAAAATAATGTTTTAGAATTGTGAATAAATGCGTAATATGTGTATGATTTTATATTGAAAATTACTTGCATGCTGTGGTTTAGAATGTAATCTATAGCAAACACATTTTCCATTATGGGTTATAGCGTTTTTTTTCCATTTTAAATATATTTGTAACAAGTTTCCCCCCCCCCCCTCACAATTTTAAGTATATATGTTAACCAGAGGTTTTTTTAAAGTGCATGATCTGCCAAAAAATAAAAAAAAAACATACTATTTATATGGCTAATTCAAAAACAAACAAAAAAATGAATTTATGTTCAAATGTAGTCAGTTTAAAAGCTAAAATACAACTTCATATCTCCGGTAGTCTTTAATTTACCGGTTGTGAAATAGGGAATCATTTTAAAAAAAAATATATATATATATATATATATATATATATATTTACTGCTCAAGTCTCAAAAAAATTATGTGCTAACCCATCAGTACCAAAATATCTTAAATCTAGCCACATAATCTGTGTATTTTTTTTTCTATAGTAGTAGTAAAAAAAAAAACTTTCATTATTAAAGTCTGTACACAAATTAAATTAATTTTCTATAGGTACTAGCCATCTCATGCTGTGTCGTGTAGCTTTTGGTTTTAGAGGGAAGCTCTTTATGGTCTGGATAATTTTTATAACACATTAAACTAGTTTTTGAAATTGTTACACTTTTGAGCTTTAACCCAGTAGCCTGAATTGACAAGATTTTGGTTAATAGCCTTAAAAAAATGTTCACTGGTTTCAACTTTAGAAACCTTTTAAAACTAACTCAAGAAGTTAGAATAAAACCTGGATTCCCATAAAATCCAAAAGATATAAAAGAGTAAACCCCACCCCCCCAAAAAAATTTTTATTCTTTCATTGGATCAAAAAGAATAAGAATGCAAGAGGAGGCTTCCCTGATAATGTCTGTCCAGTAACGATGAGAAACAACTTGAAAGTCATCTTACCTGAAATGTTTTTGAAATGTCTTTAAAAGGGAGAATGGCGTGAATAAGATTGTTAGGGTGACTATTTGCAAGTTTTACTAACCCTTGAGAAACTCCAACCATAGGCTTGCTCTGTTTAGCCAGTTGGAGAAAGTAACCAATAAACTTATTTATTTCAGGTTATGAAAGATAAATATTCAAACAAAAGGTAGCCAGCAATTCTGACCAAACTGTAAAAAGATTCCTGATTAATGAGGTCTAAAAAAATGGAAACAAATGGTAAATGTGTTACCTTTCAAATTTTTCAGACTTAAAGTGAAGGTCAATTTTCATAAGAAAGTGCCCGGCTTTTAAAAAAACTATTAAAAACAGGGGCACTTTCATTCATGAAAATTGACATTGCACCGTATTTTAAAAATACTTACCTTGTTCTTCAGAAACGCCGGATCGCCGTTCTGAAACGATGCTTGTCTGCTTCTTCCTGGTTTACTTACCCAGCAATGACTAAACCGGCTTCCTCCAATCACGGCTTTGCCTCAGGGCAATGATTCCCCCAGGGGGAAGCCGTGATTGGAGGATGCCGGAATAGTCATTGCTGACGTATGAAGAGTCTTGCGATGGGCTGTTGAAGCACTGGAGCGGCTTCAAGAAGAAAAGGTAAGTATATTTTAAGAAAATGGCTGAAATGTCAATTTTCATGAATGAAAGTACCTTTGTTTTTAAATAGTTTTTTATTTTAAAAACCGGGCACTTTCCCATGAAAATTGACCTTTATTTTATTATCACATAAATGTATAAAGGAGCATTATAAATTTTTTTTGTACTTTAGTATGCATAACATATAGCTAAAACTTTCACTTTTCTTTGTGTGCATTATATTTAAATATATATATATATATATATATACACTGTGTGCAGAATTATTAGGCAAATGAGTATTTTGACCACATCATCCTCTTTATGCATGTTGTCTTACTCCAAGCTGTATAGGCTCGAAAGCCTACTACCAATTAAGCATATTAGGTGATGTGCATCTCTAATGAGAAGGGGTGTGGTCTAATGACATCAACACCCTATATCAGGTGTGCATAATTATTAGGCAACTTCCTTTCCTTTGGCAAAATGGGTCAAAAGAAGGACTTGACAGGCTCAGAAAAGACAAAAATAGTGAGATATCTTGCAGAGGGATGCAGCACTCTTAAAATTGCAAAGCTTCTGAAGCCTGATCATCGAACAATCAAGCGTTTCATTCAAAATAGTCAACAGGGTCGCAAGAAGCGTGTGGAAAAACCAAGGCGCAAAATAACTGCCCATGAACTGAGAAAAGTCAAGCGTGCAGCTGCCAAGATGCCACTTGCCACCAGTTTGGCCATATTTCAGAGCTGCAACATCACTGAAGTGCCCAAAAGCACAAGGTGTGCAATACTCAGAGACATGGCCAAGTTAAGAAAGGCTGACAGACGACCACCACTGAACAAGACACACAAGCTGAAACGTCAAGACTGGGCCAAGAAATATCTCAAGACTGATTTTTCTAAGGTTTTATGGACTGATGAAATGAGAGTGAGTCTTGATGGGCCAGATGGATGGGCCCGTGGCTGGATTGGTAAAGGGCACTGAGCTCCAGTCCGACTCAGACGCCAGCAAGGTGGAGTACTGGTTTGGGCTGGTGGCATCAAAGATGAGCTTGTGGGGCCTTTTCGGGTTGAGGATGGAGTCAAGCTCAACTCCCAGTCCTACTGCCAGTTTCTGGAAGACACCTTCTTCAAGCAGTGGTACAGGAAGAAGTCTGCATCCTTCAAGAAAAACATGATTTTCATGCAGGACAATGCTCCATCACATGCGTCCAAGTACTCCACAGCGTGGCTGGCAAGAAAGGGTATAAAAGAAGAAAATCTAATGACATGGCCTCCTTGTTCACCTGATCTGAACCCCATTGAGAACCTGTGGTCCATCATCAAATGTGAGATTTACAAGGAGGGAAAACAGTACACCTCTCTGAACAGTGTCTGGGAGGCTGTGGTTGCTGCTGCACGCAATGTTGATGGTGAACAGATCAAAACACTGACAGAATCCATGGATGGCAGGCTTTTGAGTGTCCTTGCAAAGAAAGGTGGCTATATTGGTCACTGATTTGTTTTAGTTTTGAATGTCAGAAATGTATATTTGTGAATGTTGAGATGTTATATTGGTTTCACTGGTAAAAATAAATAATTGAAATGGGTATATATTTGTTTTGTGTTAAGTTGCCTAATAATTATGCACAGTAATAGTCACCTGCACACACAGATATCCCCCTAAAATAGCTATAACTAAAAACAAACTAAAAACTACTTCCAAAACTATTCAGCTTTGATATAAATGAGTTTTTTGGGTCCATTGAGAACTTGGTTGTTGTTAAATAATAAAATTAATCCTCAAAAATACAACTTGCCTAATAATTCTGCACTCCCTGTATATATATATATACTAGTCCTAAAGCCCGTTCACACGGGCCGTGTTGTGTTATGTTATATCTCTCTCTCTCTCTCTCTCTCCTCCACATGCCGGTCCTCGCGCTGCTTTGTTTTTGCGATCAGCTGCCGGGTCCTCGCGCTGCGGTCGGGTGGGTGCGCGTGCGATCAGCTGCAAGAGTTTGTCTGAACTGCGCATGACTGCTTCAGACAAACTCTTGTCTTTTATAATATAGGATATATATATATATATATATATATATACATACACACATATATATATATACACACACAAAACCAAGCTGAAGCATGAGTCCTTCGGTCTGAATCCCGATTAGAAACTGAAAAACAGATGCAGCTCTTTAACAGATGGTGGGAAGGTACTGAATGCTTAAAACAATGATTTCCATCTAAATGAAAGTCTAATATGTAGACCCGAGAAGAGCAGGGTCAATTAGATTCTCAGGTAACAATTTCTACAAGGTAGACAAACTGGTTAATAATATACCTGGGTCATATTAAAAGTGAAAATAAAATTAAAAACAGACACTTTCTACTGGAAGAACAAGAATCACATATCGTGAACAGCATATCCGCAAAAACAAGAGGGATTCTTAGGTAAAGGATCATCCCTAAGGGACAGTGGAGTACCCAGAAGCCTTTGTTTTTAGACATGTCAAGAAGCAGATCTTTAAAATCCCCACAAGACAAACAGCAGGAACAGAAAGAGGCAACCAGGAGCTGCTGGGGGAAACGATTGCTAAGGAGACACGTAGCTAAAAATGAGCAGCAGACTCAGCTTACAAATTCTTATGGCTTGATAATGCTATATGCATGCAAGGACAAAAGTTATGTATCAAGATTAATGATTCACCTTCAGTTCCCCCTTTGCGTACAAAAGGGATCATTTAAAATTGCGCATGTATAATTTTAGCATATTTTTATTTAACTTCCCATATTTCTGTAGACCTTAGCTAATCCTACTGAAGCTTTTTTGATTAGGCTTCTGGTGTTAGGGCCAGGAACCATATTGCCAGACATGATCTTCAAAAGGGAGTGTGCTTTTGAGAGCCTCTTGCCTCAAATGATGAGGCTAAAAGGCTTTGTACATACACATTGTCTAGAAATGAGCACTCAAGTGAACTCACATAACAACTCAGGCAATACAGTATTCAATTGTCTGTTTTGCAGCGTGAGACATAGCATTAAATAAATGTATAATAAAAAAGGTGTTGGGGGAATAGTCTGCAGAAATAGAGTATGTTTATTATCATTTGTGAAGTACTGCAAAATTGCTTTCCACAATCAGAATTTAAAATGCATAGCTTTTCTGCCTCAAAAACTAGGCAAAAAAAGTGATTACTCCAAAAAAGGCATGAATTATAGAGCAAATAATATTAAACCCTTTAATAAGTGCACAAACGGTATAGAAAATGTCTAAAGTCTCCAAGTGCAAACAGCCATTTATACACCACCAATATTTATCTAATGTGCCCTCTTGATTGCAAAACTATAGTAAGGTTTCATTTTTGCCTCTGGTTGGATGGAGAGTAAGCTGTGTAACTACAGTAATCTGAATTGAAGCCAGGACTCCTCTCTATGGGACCTGTCACTGCAATCCGTATTGATTTGAAAATGGGGGGATACTGTTGGCACCTAGGATTTACATATATAATTCCTGGTCCCGCTGTGTGTGTCCCAGCAAAACATGGCTCACAGTGTAAGATTGTGGCAGGGTTAACAATGCCATCACAATGCGACTGTAGAGCAAGATTGTGCTAGTGCGTATCCGCTGGTGCAGACTAACCAAATGGAAGAACGGCTCACAAATCACAGAGGGCTACATTTCTTAATCTACACTCTTAGCTTTTTCGGCTATGTGGAGAATGTTTGCATAAACAAGCTGCTTTTTTTCTGCACCACCCCAGAGGTGACATGATCAATCACCTCGACTCTTGCTTGTTCCGCATGATTAACATTCCCTGCTCAAGCACAATTGGTTGAGCAGGTGGTGACACTGCACAAGAATCCCCTTATAAAATTTTAAATTTAACTGTGTGATTCAACATCGCAAGTGGCGAAGCAGAATGTTAGGTTCACTACTTGGAAACCTGTCCGCCCGCCTGCTTGAAAGATTTTGCCCAGAGATGCAGCTCCTATATGGCTACTGGCTCAGCTTCTGCTGAATTCAATCAGCCTGAAAAAGCACTGTTGAAATGCAGGGCCCCTGGGGCCAGCGTAGTTTAGTTAAGCCCCTGATGAGACAGATTTACCTTGGTTGCTTTCTGCCTTTTCGCTGTGAATTATACTGCCCAGCATAGAAAACATAGGCAGCAAGGAGAGTTCCTAAGATTTTTAGGATCTGGGCTCCAGTACAGTGTTTTAGGTTTTTATTGCCTCCATGTTGGCGCAATTTGAAATCTTAATTTATTGCAAATCCATTTATAACACACAGGGTTTCCAGAGTATATACATAGCTGTAAAATGAACTAAGACGACCTAATAAGCACATACAATTGTGTGCTTAACTAAGTGCAATATCAATGTAAAATGAGTGTAATGTCGCTTGCCCAGATCTATCAGTCCCTTCATCGCAAGTCTGTTGGTGCAGATTTCAGTTAAAAAAAATAAATAAAAATATTAATGTATGAATATACTTTAATACTGGTGGTTTGACACAAATTATGTCGCTACATGTTATGTTGGCACACAGTTACAAAATATTGATACATTTTCCCCATAAAGGAAGCATACATATTCATATGACTCCTTATAATGCCGTACTCAAACATGGCAATGGATTGAAGGGCAACATCTCTTTATTTAATGAAAAAACAGCATTCTGTTACTGGCACTAGGGTATCCCTATGCATAGAAAAACGAAATTTATGCTTACCTGATAAATTTATTTCTCTTGTGGTGTATCCAGTCCACGGATCATCCATTACTTGTGGGATATTCTCCTTCTCAAAAAGAAGCTGCTAGAGGATCACCCACAGCAAAGCTGTCTATATAGCTCCTCCCCTAACTGCCACCTCCCAGTCATTCGACTGAAGACAAGCAAAAGAAAGGAGAAACTATAGGGTACAGTGGTGACTGTAGTTTAAAAATTTAAAAAACACCTGCCTTAAAAAGACAGGGCGGGCCGTGGACTGGATACACCACAAGAGAAATAAATTTATCAGGTAAGCATAAATTTAGTTTTCTATTGTAAGGTGTATCCAGTCCACGGATCATCCATTACTTGTGGGATACCAATACCAAAGCTTTAGGACACGGATGAAGGGAGGGACAAGGCAGGTGCTTAAACGGAAGGCACCACTGCCTGTAAGACCTTTCTCCCAAAAAAAGCCTCCGAAGAAGCAAAAGTATCAAATTTGTAGAATTTAGAAAAAGTATGGAGCGAAGACCAAGTCACCGCCTTGCAAATCTGTTCAACAGAAGCCTCATTTTTAAAAGCCCATGTGGAAGCCACTGCTCTAGTGGAATGAGCTGTAATTCTTACAGGAGGCTGCTGGCCAGCAGTCTCATAAGATAAGCGGATTATACTTCTTAACCAAAAGGAAAGAGAAGTTGCTGAAGCCTTTTGGCCTCTTCTCTGTCCAGAGTAAACAACAAACAATGCCGATGTTTGACGAATATCCTTAGTAGCTTGTAAATAAAACTTTAAAGCACGAACCACGTCAAGATTATGTAATAGACGTTCCTTCTTTGAAGAAGGATTAGGACACAGTGACGGAACAACAATCTCCTGATTTATATTCTTATTAGATACCACCTTAGGAAGAAACCCAGGTTTGGTACGCAAAACTACCTTATCTGCATGGAAGATCAGATAAGGGGAAATCACACTGTAAGGCAGATAACTCTGAAACTCTTCGAGGTGAAGAAATAGCTACCAAAAACAGAACTTTCCAAGATAAAAGCTCGATATCTATGGAAAGCAGAGGTTCAAACGGAACCCCTTGAAGAACCTTAAGAACTAAATTTAAACTCCATGGCGGAGCAACAGGTTTAAACACAGGCTTGATTCTAAATGAAGCCTGACAAAACGCCCGAACGTCTGGAACATCCGCCAGACGCTTGTGCAAAAGAATAGACAGAGCAGAAATCTGTCCCTTTAAGGAACTAGCTGACAATCCCTTCTCCAATCCCTCTTGGAGAAAAGATAATATTCTGGAAATCCTGACTTGACTCCATGAGTAACCCTTGGATTCACACCAATGAAGATATTTACACCATATCTTATGATAGATTTTCCTGGTGATAGGCTTTCGAGCCTGAATTAAGGTATCAATGACTGACTCGGAGAAACCGCGTTTTGATAAAATCAAGCGTTCAATCTCCAAGCAGTCAGACGCAGAGAAAACAGAATTTATGCTTACCTGATAAATTACTTTCTCCAACGGTGTGTCCGGTCCACGGCGTCATCCTTACTTGTGGGAATATCTCTTCCCCAACAGCAAATGGCAGAGAGTCCCAGCAAAGCTGGCCATATAGTCCCTCCTAGGCTCCGCCCACCCCAGTCATTCGACCGACGGACAGGAGGAAAAAATAGGAGAAACCTTAGGGTGCCGTGGTGACTGTAGTTAGAGAAAATAATTCATCAAACCTGATTAAAAAACCAGGGGGGGGCCGTGGACCGGACACACCGTTGGAGAAAGTAATTTATCAGGTAAGCATAAATTCTGTTTTCTCCAACATTGGTGTGTCCGGTCCACGGCGTCATCCTTACTTGTGGGAACCAATACCAAAGCTTTAGGACACGGATGAAGGGAGGGAGCAAATCAGGTTACCTAAACGGAAGGCACCACGGCTTGCAAAACCTTTCTCCCAAAAATAGCCTCCGAAGAAGCAAAAGTATCAAATTTGTAAAATTTGGCAAAAGTGTGCAGTGAAGACCAAGTCGCTGCCTTACATATCTGATCAACAGAAGCCTCGTTCTTGAAGGCCCATGTGGAAGCCACAGCCCTAGTGGAGTGAGCTGTGATTCTTTCAGGAGGCTGCCGTCCGGCAGTCTCATAAGCCAATCTGATGATGCTTTTAAGCCAAAAGGAAAGAGAGGTAGAAGTTGCTTTTTGACCTCTCCTTTTACCAGAATAGACGACAAACAGAGAAGATGTTTGTCTGAACTCTTTTGTAGCTTCTAAGTAGAATTTTAGAGCACGGACTACATCTAAATTGTGTAGCAAACGTTCCTTCTTTGAAACTGGATTCGGACACAAAGAAGGTACAACTATCTCCTGGTTAATATTTTTGTTGGAAACAACCTTTGGAAGAAAACCAGGCTTAGTACGCAAAACAACCTTATCTGAATGGAACACCGGATAGGGCGGAGTACACTGCAGAGCAGATAACTCAAACTCTTCTAGCAGAAGAAATAGCAACCAAAAACAAAACTTTCCAAGATAACAACTTAATATCTATGGAATGTAAAGGTTCAAACGGAACCCCTTGAAGAACTGAAAGAACTAGATTTAAACTCCAGGGAGGAGTCAAAGGTCTGTAAACAGGCTTGATCCTAACCAGAGCCTGAACAAAAGCTTGAACATCTGGCACAGCTGCCAGTCGTTTGTGTAGTAAGACAGATAAGGCAGAAATCTGTCCCTTTAGAGGACTCGCAGATAATCCTTTATCCAAACCTTCTTGTAGAAAGGAAAGGATCTTAGGAATCTTTATCTTATTCCATGGGAATCCCTTGGATTCACACCAGCAGATATATCTTTTCCATATTTTATGGTAAATTTTTCTAGTTACCGGTTTTCTGGCTTGAACCAGAGTATCTATCACAGAATCTGAAAATCCACGCTTTGATAGAATCAAGCGTTCAATCTCCAAGCCGTCAGCTGGAGGGAGACCAGATTTGGATGTTCGAATGGACCCTGTACAAGAAGGTCCTGTCTCAAAGGTAGCTTCCATGATGGAGCCGATGACATATTCACCAGGTCTGCATACCAAGTCCTGCGTGGCCACGCAGGAGCTATCAAGATCACCGAGGCCCTCTCCTGCTTGATCCTGGCTACCAGCCTGGGAATGAGAGGAAACGGTGGAAACACATAAGCTAGGTTGAAGGTCCAAGGCGCTACTAGTGCATCCACTAGAGTCGCCTTGGGATCCCTGGATCTGGACCCGTAGCAAGGAACCTTGAAGTTCTGACGAGACGCCATCAGATCCATGTCTGGAATGCCCCATAATTGGGTCAACTGGGCAAATATCTCCGAGTGGAGTTCCCACTCCCCCGGATGGAAAGTCTGACGACTCAGATAATCCGCCTCCCAGTTCTCCACTCCTGGGATGTGGATCGCAGATAGGTGACAGGAGTGATCCTCCGCCCATTGTATTATTTTGGTCACTTCTTTCATCGCCAGGGAACTCCTTGTTCCCCCCTGATGATTGATATAAGCAACAGTCGTCATGTTGTCTGATTGGAATCTTATGAATCTGGCCTTTGCTAGCTGAGGCCAAGCCCTGAGAGCATTGAATATCGCTCTTAGTTCCAGAATGTTTATCGGGAGAAGAGACTCTTCCCGAGACCATAGTCCCTGAGCTTTCAGGGATTCCCAGACCGCGCCCCAGCCCACTAGACTGGCGTCGGTTGTGACGATGACCCACTCTGGTCTGCGGAAGCTCATTCCCTGGGATAGGTGGTCCAGGGTTAGCCACCAACGGAGTGAATCTCTGGTCTTCTGATCTACTTGAATCACTGGAGACAAGTCTGTATAGTCCCCATTCCACTGTTTCAGCATGCACAGTTGTAATGGTCTTAGATGAATTCGCGCAAAAGGAACTATGTCCATTGCTGCAACCATCAACCCTACAACTTCCATGCACTGAGCTATGGAAGGACGTGGAACTGAATGAAGAACTTGACAAGCACTTAGAAGTTTTGACTTTCTGACATCTGTCAGAAAAATCCTCATTTCTAAAGAATCTATTATTGTTCCCAAGAAGGGAACTCTTGTCGACGGAGACAGAGAACTTTTTTCTATGTTCACCTTCCATCCGTGAGATCTGAGAAAGGCCAGAACGATGTCTGTATGAGCCTTTGCCTTTGAAAGGGACGACGCTTGTATTAGAATGTCGTCCAAGTATGGTACTACTGCAATGCCCCTCGGTCTTAGAACCGCTAGAAGGGACCCGAGTACCTTTGTGAAAATCCTTGGAGCAGTGGCTAACCCGAATGGGAGGGCCACAAACTGGTAATGTTTGTCCAGAAAGGCGAACCTTAGGAACTGATGATGTTCTTTGTGGATAGGAATATGTAGGTACGCATCCTTTAGATCCACGGTAGTCATAAATTGACCTTCCTGGATTGTAGGTAGAATCGTTCGAATGGTTTCCATTTTGAACGATGGTACTCAGAAATTTGTTTAGGATTTTTAAATCCAGAATTGGTCTGAAGGTTCCCTCTTTTTTGGGAACTACGAACAGATTTGAGTAAAATCCCATTCCTTGTTCCGCCATTGGAACTGGGTGTATCACTCCCATCTTTAACAGGTCTTCTACACAATGTAAGAATGCCTGTCTCTTTATTTGGTTTGAGGATAAGTGAGATATGTGAAACCTTCCCCTTGGGGGTAGTTCCTTGAATTCCAGAAGATAACCCTGAGAAACTATTTCTAGCGTCCAGGGATCCTGAACATCTCTTGCCCAAGCCTGAGCAAAGAGAGAGAGTCTGCCCCCCACTAGATCCGGTCCCGGATCGGGGGCTACTCCTTCATGCTGTTTTGTTAGCAGCAGCAGGTTTCTTGGCCTGCTTACCCTTGTTCCAGCTTTGCATCGGTTTCCAGGCTGGTTTGGTCTGTGAAGCATTACCCTCTTGCTTAGAGGATGCAGAATTAGAGGCCGGTCCGTTCCTGAAATTACGAAAGGAACGAAAATTAGACTTATTCTTGGCTTTGAAAGGCCTATCTTGTGGGAGGGCGTGGCCCTTTCCCCCAGTGATGTCTGAGATAATCTCTTTCAATTATGGCCCAAAGAGAGTTTTACCCTTGAAGGGGATATTAAGCAATTTTGTCTTGGATGATACATCCGCTGACCAAGACTTTAGCCAAAACGCTCTGCGCGACACAATTGCAAACCCTGAATTTTTCGCCGCTAATCTAGCTAATTGCAAAGCGGCATCTAAAATAAAAGAATTAGCCAACTTAAGTGCGTGAACTCTGTCCATAACCTCCTCATATGGAGTCTCTCTACTGAGCGACTTTTCTAGTTCCTCGAACCAGAACCACGCTGCTGTAGTGACAGGAACAATGCACGAAATGGGTTGCAGAAGGTAACCTTGCTGTACAAAAATCTTTTTAAGCAAACCCTCCAATTTTTTATCCATAGGATCTTTGAAAGCACAATTATCCTCGATAGGAATAGTAGTGCGCTTGTTTAGAGTAGAAACTGCCCCCTCGACCTTAGGGACTGTCTGCCATAAGTCCTTTCTGGGGTCGACCATAGGAAATAATTTCTTAAATATAGGAGGGGGGACAAAAGGTATGCCGGGCTTCTCCCACTCCTTATTCACTATATCCGCCACCCTCTTAGGTATCGGAAACGCATCAGTGTGTACTGGGGGATGCTCAAATTTAAATTTAAATGTCACATCAGGTTCAGCCTGTTGAGAAATTTTTCCTGAATCTGAAATTTCCCCATCTGACAAAACCTCCCTCATGGCCCCTTCAGATTGGTGTGAGGGTATGACAGAGCAATTATCAGCGCCCTCTTGCTCTTCAGTGTTTAAAACAGAGCAATCGCGCTTTCTCTGATATGCAGGCATTTTGGATAAAATATTTGCTATGGAGTTATCCATTACTGCCGTCAATTGTTGCATAGTAATAAGCATTGGCGCGCTAGAAGTACTAGGGGCCTCCTGCGTGGGCAAAACTGGTATAGACACAGAAGGAGATGATGTAGAACCATGTCTACTCCCTTCATCTGATGAATCATCTTGGGCAACTTCATTATCTGTGGCAGTACTGTCCTTACTTTGTTTGGACGCTATGGCACAATTATCACACAATTTTGAAGGGGGAGACACATTGACTTTCATACATATAGAACATAGCTTATCTGAAGGTACAGACATGTTAAACAGGCTTAAACTTGTCAATAAAGCACAAAAAACGTTTTAAAACAAAACCGTTACTGTCTCTTTAAATTTTAAACAGAGCACACTTTATTACTGAATATGTGAAAAAATATGAAGGAATTGTTCAAAATTTACCAAATTTTCACCACAGTGTCTTAAAGCATTCAAAGTATTGCACACCAATTTTCAGAGCTTTAACCCTTAAAATAAGTTTTAACCCCTCTACAGTCCCAGCTACAGCCTTTGCTGCGACTTTACCAAACCCAGGGGGGAATACGATACCAAATGAAGCCTTCTAGGAACTTTTCCAACTACTTTCAGATCCTCACACATGCATCTGCATGTCTTGCTCTCAAAAGTAACTGCGCAGTAATGGCGCGAAAATGAGGCTCAGCCTACAACTGGGAAGGCCCTTCCTGACTGGAAAAGGTGTCTAACACAGTGCCTGACGTTAAAAAACGTTCCCCAAGTTTATAAGTGTGAATTACCAGCATAAACATGTATAAAATGCCCAAATAAAGCAATCGATTTTGCCCATAAAAGTGTCTACCAGTTTTATAGCCCATATTAAGACCTTTATTCTGTTTGAGACTAAGAAAATGGCTTACTGGTCCCCATGAGGGGAAATGACAGCCTTCCAGCATTACACAGTCTTGTTAGAAATATGGCTAGTCATACCTTAAGCAGAAAAGTCTGCTAACTGTTTCCCCCAACTGAAGTTACTTCATCTCAACAGTCCTATGTGGAAACAGCAAACGATTTTAGTTACTGTCTGCTAAAATCATCTTCCTCTCACAAACAGAATTCTTCATCTTCTTCTGTTTCAGAGTAAATAGTACATACCAGCACTATTTTAAAATAAACTCTTGATAGTAGAATAAAAAAACTACAACTAAACACCACATACTCTTAACCATCTCCGTGGAGATGTTGCCTGTGCAACAGCAAAGATAATGACTGGGGTGGGCGGAGCCTAGGAGGGACTATATGGCCAGCTTTGCTGGGACTCTGCCATTTCCTGTTGGGGAAGAGATATTCCCACAAGTAAGGATGACACCGTGGACCGGACACACCAATGTTGGAGAAATTAGATTTGGATGGTTTAAAGGACCCTGAAGTAGAAGGTCCTGTCTCAGCGGTAGAGTCCATGGTGGAAGGGATGACATGTCCACCAGATCTGCATACCAAGTCCTGCGTGGCCACGCAGGTGCTATCAAAATCACAGAAGCTCTCTCCTGCTTGATCTTAGCAATCAGACGAGGGAGCAGAGGAAACGGTGGAAGCTTGGCATTCTGACGAGACGCCATGAGATCCAATTCTGGTTTGCCTCAACGTTGAATCAACTGTGCAAACACTTCCGGATGGAGTTTCCACTCCCCCGGATGAAAAGTCTGCTGACTTAGAAAATCCGCCTCCCAGTTCTCTACTCCTGGGATATGGATAGCCGATAGATGGCAAGAGTGAACCTCAGCCCATAGAATTATTTTTGAAACCTCCAACATTGCAAGGGAACTCCTTGTTCCCCCTTGATGGTTGATGTAGGCTACAGTCGTGATATTGTCCGACTGAAATCTGATGAACCTGACTGCAGCAAGCTGAGGCCAAGCCTGAAGAGCATTAAATATCGCTCTTAGTTCCAAAATGTTTATCGGAAGGAGTGTCTCCTCCTGAGTCCACGAGCCCTGAGCCTTCAGGGAGTTCCAGACTGCACCCCAGCGCAGAAGGCTGGCATCTGTCGTTACTATAGTCCAGTCTGGCCTGCGGAAACTCATCCCCTTGGACAGATGGACCTGAGATAGCCACCAGAGAAGAGAATCCCTGGTTTCTTGATCCAGATTTAGTAGAGGGGACAAATCTGTGTAATCCCCATTCCACTGACTGAGCATGCAAAGTTGCAGCGGTCTGAGATGTAGGCGGGCAAACGGTACTATGTCCATTGCCGCTACCATTAAACCGATTACTTCCATACACTGAGCCACTGAAGGACGAGAAGTGGAATAAAGAACACGGCAAGAGTCTAGAAGTTTTGACAATCTGGCCTTCGTTAGGTAAATCTTCATTTCTACCAAATCTATCAGAGTCCCTAGGAATGAAACTTTTGTTAGAGGTGATAGAGAGCTCTTTTCTTCATTCACCTTCCACCCATGGGACCTCAGAAATGCCAGAACAATGTCTGATTCATTTCTCTAGAAAAATTTAAAAAACTGCACATACCTCAGAGCAGGAGACCCTGCACGCTATTCCCCCAGCTGAAGTTACCCTCTCTTCAGTTATGTGTGAGAACAGCAATGGATCTTAGTTACAACCTGCTAAGATCATCAAAGACCACAGGCAGACTCTTCTTCAACTTTCTGCCTGAGGCTAAAAGAGTACAACTCCGGTACCATTTGAAAATAACAAACTTTTGATTGAAGATAAACTACATTAATGCACCACATCTCTCTAGCTACTTCCTATCTTGTCGAGAGCTGCAAGAGAATGACTGGGAGGTGGCAGTTAGGGGAGGAGCTATATAGACAGCTCTGCTGTGGGTGATCCTCTTGCAGCTTCCTGTTGGGAAGGAGAATATCCCACAAGTAATGGATGATCCGTGGACTGGATACACCTTACAAGAGAAAGTAGTGATAACATTGTAAAGTGTGTATTCAAGACTTCAAACAGAAACAGTACAGACAGAGATGCAGGGCAAGAGGGAACATACTATACATGCAATAATGGAAACCCTGCAATATACATAAACATAACAGAAAACTGAACATAAAATAGACCCACTTTTCCCCAAATCACTGGTTATATACAACCAAAGCATGCCAGAAAGATCTCTCAAAAATAATAGGTACAGTACGGCAAACAGCTTGGATGAGGAGCAACTTAGCCAAAATTCTAGAATACTCTGACATATCCTCAACGCTTCTAGGCATTTAACCTCATGAGTAACCAGAAATATTTCCTACCCAGAGGGTAAAGCCCTCTGTTCCTAAACACACAATACTGCTGAGGGGATTGCATTACACAGAAACAGTTCATGATACTAAACTCCAAGTA
This sequence comes from Bombina bombina, assembly GCF_027579735.1. Taxonomy (NCBI): domain Eukaryota; kingdom Metazoa; phylum Chordata; class Amphibia; order Anura; family Bombinatoridae; genus Bombina; species Bombina bombina. The sequence goes on along the minus strand of NC_069502.1, from coordinate 127,073,349 downwards.
AGAATCACAACTCAAGTGGATGGTACATGCAGGAAGGGAAAGCAACCTATCTACGCAAAAAAATGTTGAAGCCTCGCTGCATAATTACCAACTCCTTAAAAGGACAGTGTACAGTAAGATTGATCTCTCCTTAATGTGTTTCCAATTACTTTTATACCAGAGTATAAAATGTATGAGAAAATGTTCCTAACGATTATTTTTCTATAAAAAATAGCTGTATTAACCCAATGAAATGGGCTAAACAGACCTCTGTCTAATTATTTACACAGTCTTTCTGATCTTATTTGTCATTGTTTACTCAAAAAACAATACATGGAGAGAACAAAAATATGAACATTTTAGTATCCCCTTCTTACATATCCATCTGGAAACAGGATTTCACCTAAACCTAGTCTTTCCATCACCAATACTCAAGTTACTGACATTTTCAGTATAAGTGAGGACAGACCCGGCAAAAACAGCCGTTTCAAATGACAGAATAAATGTAAAAGATCTACTTGTAAACAATTAAATAAACTCCAGCAGGTAAAATAGAGGAGAGAATAGAAAAAACATAATTTATGTAAGAACTTACCTGATAAATTCATTTCTTTCATATTAGCAAGAGTCCATGAGCTAGTGACGTATGGGATATACATTCCTACCAGGAGGGGCAAAGTTTCCCAAACCTTAAAATGCCTATAAATACACCCCTCACCACACCCACAATTCAGTTTAACGAATAGCCAAGAAGTGGGGTGATAAAAAAGTGCAAAAGCATATAAAATAAGGAATTGGAATAATTGTGCTTTATACAAAAATCATAACCACCACAAAAAAAGGGCGGGCCTCATGGACTCTTGCTAATATGAAAGAAATGAATTTATCAGGTAAGTTCTTACATAAATTATGTTTTCTTTCATGTAATTAGCAAGAGTCCATGAGCTAGTGACGTATGGGATAATGATTACCCAAGATGTGGATCTTTCCACACAAGAGTCACTAGAGAGGGAGGGATAAAATAAAGACAGCCAATTCCTGCTGAAAATAATCCACACCCAAAATAAAGTTTAATGAAAAACATAAGCAGAAGATTCAGACTGAAACCGCTGCCTGAAGTACTTTTCTACCAAAAACTGCTTCAGAAGAAGAAAATACATCAAAATGGTAGAATTTAGTAAAAGTATGCAAAGAGGACCAAGTTGCTGCTTTGCAAATCTGATCAACCGAAGCTTCATTCCTAAACGCCCAGGAAGTAGAAACTGACCTGGTAGAATGAGCTGTAATCCTCTGAGGCGGAGTTTTACCCGACTCAACATAGGCAAGATGAATTAAAGATTTCAACCAAGATGCCAAAGAAATGGCAGAAGCTTTCTGGCCTTTTCTAGAACCGGAAAAGATAACAAATAGACTAGAAGTCTTTCGGAAAGACTTAGTAGCTTCAACATAATATTTCAAAACTCTAACAACATCCAAAGAATGCAATGATTTCTCCTTAGAATTCTTAGGATTAGGACATAATGAAGGAACCACAATTTCTCTACTAATATTGTTGGAATTCACAACTTTAGGTAAAAATTCAAAAGAAGTTCGCAACACCGCCTTATCCTGATGAAAAATCAGAAAAGGAGACTCACAAGAAAGAGCAGATAATTCAGAAACTCTTCTGGCAGAAGAGATGGCCAAAAGGAACAAAACTTTCCAAGAAAGTAATTTAATGTCCAATGAATGCATAGGTTCAAAGGGAGGAGCTTGAAGAGCTCCCAGAACCAAATTCAAACTCCAAGGAGGAGAAATTGACTTAATGACAGGTTTTATACGAACCAAAGCTTGTACAAAACAATGAATATCAGGAAGAATAGCAATCTTTCTGTGAAAAAGAACAGAAAGAGCAGAGATTTGTCCCTTCAATGAACTTGCAGACAAACCCTTATCTAAACCATCCTGAAGAAACTGTAAAATTCTCGGTATTCTAAAAGAATGCCAAGAAAAATGATGAGAAAGACACCAAGAAATATAAGTCTTCCAGACTCTATAATATATCTCTCTAGATACAGATTTACGAGCCTGTAACATAGTATTAATCACAGAGTCAGAGAAACCTCTTTGACCAAGAATCAAGCGTTCAATCTCCATACCTTTAAATTTAAGGATTTCAGATCCTGATGGAAAAAAGGACCTTGTGACAGAAGGTCTGGTCTTAACGGAAGAGTCCACGGTTGGCAAGAGGCCATCCGGACAAGATCCGCATACCAAAACCTGTGAGGCCATGCCGGAGCTACCAGCAGAACAAACGAGCATTCCCTCAGAATCTTGGAGATTACTCTTGGAAGAAGAACTAGAGGCGGAAAGATATAGGCAGGATGATACTTCCAAGGAAGTGATAATGCATCCACTGCCTCCGCCTGAGGATCCCGGGATCTGGACAGATATCTGGGAAGTTTCTTGTTTAGATGAGACGCCATCAGATCTATTTCTGGAAGTTCCCACATTTGAACAATCTGAAGAAATACCTCTGGGTGAAGAGACCATTCGCCCGGATACAACGTTTGGCGACTGAGATAATCCGCTTCCCAATTGTCTACACCTGGGATATGAACCGCAGAAATTAGACAGGAGCTGGATTCCGCCCAAACCAAAATTCGAGATACTTCTTTCATAGCCAGAGGACTGTGAGTCCCTCCTTGATGATTGATGTATGCCACAGTTGTGACATTGTCTGTCTGAAAACAAATGAACGATTCTCTCTTCAGAAGAGGCCAAAACTGAAGAGCTCTGAAAATTGCACGGAGTTCCAAAATATTGATCGGTAATCTCACCTCCTGAGATTCCCAAACTCCTTGTGCCGTCAGAGATCCCCACACAGCTCCCCAACCTGTGAGACTTGCATCTGTTGAAATTACAGTCCAGGTCGGAAGCACAAAAGAAGCCCCCTGAATTAAACGATGGTGATCTGTCCACCACGTTAGAGAGTGTCGAACAATCGGTTTTAAAGATATTAATTGAGATATCTTTGTGTAATCCTTGCACCATTGATTCAGCATACAGAGCTGAAGAGGTCGCATGTGAAAACGAGCAAAGGGGATCGCGTCCGATGCAGCAGTCATAAGACCTAGAATTTCCATGCATAAGGCTACCGAAGGGAATGATTGTGACTGAAGGTTTCGACAAGCTGAAATCAATTTTAGACGTCTCTTGTCTGTTAAAGACAGAGTCATGGACACTGAATCTATCTGGAAACCCAGAAAGGTTACCCTTGTCTGAGGAATCAATGAACTTTTTGGTAAATTGATCCTCCAACCATGATCTTGAAGAAACACCACAAGTCGATTCGTATGAGATTCTGCTAAATGTAAAGACTGAGCAAGTACCAAGATATCTTCCAAATAAGGAAATACCACAATACCCTGTTCTCTGATTACAGACAGAAGGGCACCGAGAACCTTTGTAAAAATTCTTGGAGCTGTAGCTAGGCCAAACGGCAGAGCCACAAACTGGTAATGCTTGTCCAGAAAAGAGAATCTCAGGAACTGATAATGATCTGGATGAATCGGAATATGCAGATATGCATCCTGTAAATCTATTGTGGACATATAATGCCCTTGCTGAACAAAAGGCAAGATAGTCCTTACAGTTACCATCTTGAACGTTGGTATCCTTACATAACGATTCAATATTTTTAGATCCAGAACTGGTCTGAAGGAATTCTCCTTCTTTGGTACAATGAAGAGATTTGAATAAAACCCCATCCCCTGTTCCGGAACTGGAACTGGCATAATTACTCCAGCCAACTCTAGATCTGAAACACAATTCAGAAATGCTTGAGCTTTCACTGGATTTACTGGGACACGGAAAGAAAAAATCTCTTTGCAGGAGGTCTCAACTTGAAACCAATTCTGTACCCTTCTGAAACAATGTTCTGAATCCAAAGATTGTGAACAGAATTGATCCAAATTTCTTTGAAAAAACGTAACCTGCCCCCTACCAGCTGAGCTGGAATGAGGGCCGCACCTTCATGAGGACTTAGAAGCAGGCTTTGCCTTTCTAGCAGGCTTGGATTTATTCCAGACTGGAGATGGTTTCCAAACTGAAACTGCTCCTGAGGATGAAGGATTAGGCTTTTGTTCTTTGTTGAAACGAAAGGAACGAAAATGATTATTAGCCCTGTTTTTACCTTTAGATTTTTTATCCTGTGGTAAAAAAGTTCCTTTCCCACCAGTAACAGTTGAGATAATAGAATCCAACTGAGAACCAAATAATTTGTTACCCATGAAAGAAATGGAAAGTAGAGTTGATTTAGAAGCCATATCAGCATTCCAAGTCTTAAGCAATAAAGCTCTTCTAGCTAAAATAGCTAGAGACATAAACCTGACATCAACTCTGATAATATCAAAAATGGCATCACAGATAAAATTATTAGCATGCTGAAGAAGAATAATAATATCATGAGAATCATGATCTGTTACTTGTTGCGCTAAAGTTTCCAACCAAAAAGTTGAAGCTGCAGCAACATCAGCCAAAGATATAGCAGGTCTAAGAAGATTACCTGAACACAGATAAGCTTTTCTTAGAAAGGATTCAATTTTCCTATCTAAAGGATCCTTAAACGAAGTACCATCTGATGTAAGAATAGTAGTACGTTTAGCAAGGGTAGAAATAGCCCCATCGACTTTAGGGATTTTGTCCCAAAATTCTAATCTGTCAGACGGCACAGGATATAATTGCTTAAAACGTTTAGAAGGAGTAAATGAATTACCCAATTTATCCCATTCTTTGGAAATTACTGCAGAAATAGCATTAGGAACAGGAAAAACTTCTGGAATAACCACAGGAGATTTAAATACCTTATCCAAACGTTTGGAATTAGTATCAAGAGGACCAGAATCCTCTATTTCTAAAGCAATTAGTACTTCTTTAAGTAAAGAACAAATTCCATTTTAAATAAATATGAAGATTTATCAGCATCAATCTCTGAGACAGAATCCTCTGAACCAGAAGAGTCATCAGAATCAGAATGATGATGTTCATTTAAAAATTCATTTGTAGGGAGAGAAGTTTTAAAAGATTTTTTACGTTTACTAGAAGGAGAAATAACAGACATAGCCTTCTTTATGGATTCAGAAACAAAATCTTATGTTATCAGGAACATTCTGCACCTTAGATGTTGAAGGAACTGCAACAGACAATGGTACTTTACTAAAGGAAATATTATCTGCATTAACAAGTTTGTCATGACAATTAATACAAACAACAGCCGGAGGAATAGCTACCAAAAGTTTACAGCAGATACACTTAGCTTTGGTAGATCCAGCACTAGACAGCGATTTTCCTGTAGTATCTTCTGACTCAGATGCAACGTGAGACATCTTGCAATATGTAAGAGAAAAAACAACATATAAAGCAAAATTGATCAAATTCCTTAAATGACAGTTTCAGGAATGGGAAAAAATGCCAAAGAACAAGCTTCTAGCAACCAGAAGCAATGAAAAATGAGACTTAAATAATGTGGAGACAAAAGAGACGCCCATATTTTTTAGCGCCAAATAAGACGCCCACATTATTTGGCGCCTAAATGCTTTTGGCGCCAAAAATGACGCCACATCCGGAACGCCGACACTTTTGGCGCAAAATAACGTCAAAAAATGACGCAACTTCCGGCGACACGTATGACGCCGGAAACGGAAAAGATTTTTTGCGCCAAAAAAGTCTGCGCCAAGAATGACGCAATAAAATTAAGCATTTTCAGCCCCCGCGAGCCTAACAGCCCACATGGAAAAAGAGTCAAATTTTTGAAGGTAAGAAAAAATGATTAATTCAAATGCATTATCCCAAATATGAAACTGACTGTCTGAAAATAAGGAATGTTGAACATTCTGAGTCAAGGCAAATAAATGCTTGAATACATATATTTAGAACTTTATAAACAAAGTGCCCAACCATAGCTTAGAGTGTCACAGAAAATAAGATTTACTTACCCCAGGACACTCATCTACATGTTTGTAGAAAGCCAAACCAGTACTGAAACGAGAATCAGCAGAGGTAATGGTATATATAAGAGTATATCGTTGATCTGAAAAGGGAGGTAAGAGATGAATCTCTACGACCGATAACAGAGAACCTATGAAATAGACCCCGTAGAAGGAGATCACTGCATTCAAATAGGCAATACTCTCCTCACATCCCTCTGACATTCACTGCACGCTGAGAGGAAAACCGGGCTCCAACTTGCTGCGGAGCGCATATCAACGTAGAATCTAGCACAAACTTACTTCACCACCTCCATCGGAGGCAAAGTTTGTAAAACTGAATTGTGGGTGTGGTGAGGGGTGTATTTATAGGCATTTTAAGGTTTGGGAAACTTTGCCCCTCCTGGTAGGAATGTATATCCCATACGTCACTAGCTCATGGACTCTTGCTAATTACATGAAAGAAAAACGTCCCTTTAAGGTATGAACGTATGAGAGAAATTAGTTTGTTTACCTTTATTACTAGCAAAATAACCATTTTTGCAAAGCATTCAAACCTATCTGAAGCTTCTAACGTGTTTTTTGTTTCAGCTAAAACCGATTGAAATGAAATCCTGTAACTAATGGAAAAGGTACATAACATAATAAGATAAACATTTTATTCTTGCAGAAATATTCATGCCAAACAATGTATATAAATGGTTATAAAGGGACTAAAATCAGTAACAAGAAAAGCAATAGTGCAATAATAAAATGATCTAAAACATGAGACATTTGTCAGGCTAGTATGTCCCTTTAAAGGGACAGTCTACACCAGAATTTCTGTTTAAAAAGAAAGATAATCCCTTTACTACCCATACTCCAGTTTTGCATAACCAACACAGTTATATTAATATACTTTTTACCTCTGTGATTACCTTGTATCTAAGACCCTGCAAACTGCCCCCTTATTTCAGTTCTTTTGACAGACTTGCATTTTAGTCAATCAGTGCTTACTCCAGGGTAACATCACATGCATGAGCTCAATGTTATCTATATGAAACACATGAACTAATGCCCTCTAGTGGTCAAAATGCATTCATATTAGAGGCAGTCTTCAAGGTCTAAGAAATTAGCATATGAACCTCCTAGAATTATTTTTCAACTAAGAATACCAAAAGAACAAAACAAAATCGGTGATAAAAGGAAATTGGAAAGTTGTTTAAAATTACATTCCCTATTTAAATCATGAAAGTTTTTTCTGGGCTTGACTGTCCCTTTTAATAGAAAATAAGCAATGTGATCAAAAGTTCAATGAAAGGAATTGGTATCTGGGTAAAATACTTTTGAAAAACAGAATTTATGCTTAACTGATAAATTACTTTCTCCAACGGTGTGTCCGGTCCACGGCGTCATCCTTACTTGTGGGATATTCTCCTCCCCAACAGGAAATGGCAAAGAGCCCAGCAAAGCTGGTCACATGATCCCTCCTAGGCTCCGCCTACCCCAGTCATTCGACCGACGTACAGGAGGAAATATGCATAGGAGAAACCATATGATACCGTGGTGACTGTAGTTAGAGAAAATAATTCATCAGACCTGATTAAAAAAACCAGGGCGGGCCGTGGACCGGACACACCGTTGGAGAAAGTAATTTATCAGGTAAGCATAAATTCTGTTTTCTCCAACATAGGTGTGTCCGGTCCACAGCGTCATCCTTACTTGTGGGAACCAATACCAAAGCTTTAGGACACGGATGAAGGGAGGGAGCAAATCAGGTCACCTAAATGGAAGGCACCACGGCTTGCAAAACCTTTCTCCCAAAAATAGCCTCCGAAGAAGCAAAAGTATCAAATTTGTAAAATTTGGCAAAAGTGTGCAGTGAAGACCAAGTCGCTGCCTTACATATCTGGTCAACAGAAGCCTCGTTCTTGAAGGCCCATGTGGAAGCCACAGCCCTAGTGGAGTGAGCTGTGATTCTTTCAGGAGGCTGCCGTCCGGCAGTCTCATAAGCCAATCGGATAATGCTTTTAAGCCAAAAAGAAAGAGAGGTAGAAGTTGCTTTTTGACCTCTCCTTTTCCCAGAATAAACAACAAACAAAGAAGATGTAAATAGAATTTTAGAGCACGGACTACGTCCAAATTGTGTAACAAACGTTCCTTCTTTGAAACTGGATTCGGACACAAAGAAGGTACAACTATCTCCTGGTTAATATTTTTGTTGGAAACAACTTTCGGAAGAAAACCAGGCTTAGTACGCAAAACCACCTTATCTGCATGGAACACCAGATAGGGCGGAGAACACTGCAGAGCAGATAACTCTGAAACTCTTCTAGCAGAAGAAATTGCAACCAAAAACAAAACTTTCCAAGATAATAACTTAATATCTACGGAATGTAAGGGTTCAAACGGAACCCCTTGAAGAACTGAAAGAACTAGATTTAGACTCCAGGGAGGAGTCAAAGGTCTGTAAACAGGCTTGATTCTAACCAGAGCCTGAACAAACGCTTGAACGTCTGGCACAGCTGCCAGCCTTTTGTGAAGTAAAACAGATAAAGCAGAGATCTGTCCCTTCAGAGAACTTGCAGATAATCCTTTCTCCAAACCTTCTTGTAGAAAGGATAGAATCTTAGGAATTTTTATCTTGTTCCATGGGAATCCTTTAGATTCACACCAACAGATATATTTTTTTCCATATTTTATGGTAAATTTTTCTAGTTACAGGCTTTCTAGCCTGAATCAGAGTATCTATTACAGAATCTGAAAACCCACGCTTTGATAAAATCAAGCGTTCAATCTCCAAGCCGTCAGTTGGAGGGAAACCAGATTCGGATGTTCGAATGGACCTTGAACAAGAAGGTCCTGTCTCAAAGGTAGCTTCCATGGTGGAGCCGATGACATATTCACCAGGTCTGCATACCAAGTCCTGCGTGGCCACGCAGGAGCTATCAAGATCACCGAAGCCCTCTCCTGATTGATCCTGGCTACCAGCCTGGGAATGAGAGGAAACGGTGGGAATACATAAGCTAGGTTGAAGGTCCAAGGTGCTACTAGTGCATCTACTAGAGTCGCCTTGGGATCCCTGGATCTGGACCCGTAGCAAGGAACCTTGAAGTTCTGACGAGAGGCCATCAGATCCATGTCTGGAATGCCCCATAATTGAGTTATTTGGGCAAAGATTTCCGGATGGAGTTCCCACTCCCCCGGATGGAATGTCTGACGACTCAGAAAATCCGCTTCCCAATTTTCCACTCCTGGGATGTGGATTGCAGACAAGTGGCAGGAGTGATCCTCCGCCCATTGAATTATCTTGGTCACTTCCTCCATCGCCAGGGAACTCCTTGTTCCCCCCTGATGGTTGATATATGCAACAGTCGTCATGTTGTCTGATTGAAACCTTATGAATTTGGCCTTTGCTAGTTGAGGCCAAGCTTTGAGAGCATTGAATATCGCTCTCAGTTCCAGAATGTTTATCGGGAGAAGAGATTCTTCCCGAGACCATAGACCCTGAGCTTTCAGGGGTTCCCAGACCGCGCCCCAGCCCACCAGACTGGCGTCGGTCGTGACAATGACCCACTCTGGTCTGCGGAAGCTCATTCCCTGTGACAGGTTGTCCAGGATCAGCCACCAACTGAGTGAATCTCTGGTCTTTTGATCTACTTGAATCGTCGGAGACAAGTCTGTAGAATCCCCATTCCACTGTCTGAGCATGCACAGTTGTAATGGTCTTAGATGAATTCGTGCAAAAGGAACTATGTCCATTGCTGCAACCATCAATCCTATTACTTCCATGCACTGCGCTATGGAAGGACGAAGAACAGAATGAAGTACTTGACAAGAGCTTAGAATTTTTGATTTTCTGACCTCTGTCAGAAAAATCCTCATTTCTAAGGAATCTATTATTGTTCCCAAGAAGGGAACTCTTGTTGACGGGGACAGAGAACTTTTTTCTTTGTTCACTTTCCATCCGTGAGATCTGAGAAAGGCCTCTGTCCGTATGAGCCTTTGCTTTTGACAGAGATGACGCTTGAATCAGGATGTCGTCCAAGTAAGGTACTACTGCAATGCCCCTTGGTCTTAGAACCGCTAGAAGGGACCCTAGTACCTTTGTGAAAATTCTCGGAGCAGTGGCTAATGCTTGTCCAGAAAAGCGAACCTTAGGAACTGATGATGTTCCTTGTGGATAGGAATATGTAGGTACGCATCCTTTAAATCCACCGTGGTCATAAATTGACCTTCCTGGATGGTGGGAAGGATTGTTCGAATGGTTTCCATTTTGAACGATGGAACCCTGAGAAATTTGTTTAGGATCTTGAGATCTAAAATTGGTCTGAATGTTCCCTCTTTTTTGGGAACTATGAACAGGTTGGAGTAAAACCCCATCCCTTGTTCTCCTATTGGAACTGGATGAATTACTCCCATCTTTAACAGGTCTTCTACACAATGTAAGAATGCCTGTCTTTTTATTTGGTTTGAAGATAATTGAGACCTGTGGAACCTTCCCCTTGGGGGTAGTTCCTTGAATTCCAGGAGATAACCTTGAGAAACTATTTCTAGTGCCCAAGGATCCTGAACATCTCTTGCCCAAGCCTGAGCAAAGAGAGAAAGTCTGCCCCCCACCAGATCCGGTCCCGGATTGGGGGCCATCCCTTCATGCTGTTTTGGTAGCAGTGGCAGGCTTCTTGGCCTGCTTACCCTTGTTCCAGCCTTGCATCGGTCTCCAGGCTGGTTTGGGTTGTGAAGTATTACCCTCTTGCTTAGAGGATGTAGAATTAGAGGCTGGTCCGTTTCTGCGAAAGGGACGAAAATTAGGCTTATTTTTAGCCTTAAAAGACCTATCCTGAGGGAGGGCGTGGCCCTTTCCCCCGGTGATGTCTGAAATAATCTCTTTCAAATCAGGACCAAACAGTGTTTTACCCTTGAAAGGGATGTTAAGCAATTTTGTCTTGGAAGACACATCCGCTGACCAAGACTTTAGCCAAAGCGCTCTGCGCGCCACGATAGCAAACCCTGAATTTTTCGCCGCTAATCTAGCTAATTGCAAAGCGGCATCTAAAATAAAAGAGTTAGCCAATTTAAGTGCTTGAACTCTGTCCATAACCTCCTCATACGAAGATTCTTTATTGAGCGACTTTTCTAGTTCTTCGAACCAGAAACACGCTGCCGTAGTGACAGGAACAATGCATGAAATTGGTTGTAGAAGGTAACCTTGCTGAACAAACATCTTTTTAAGCAAACCCTCTAATTTTTTATCCATAGGATCTTTGAAAGCACAACTATCTTCTATAGGAATAGTAGTGCGTTTGTTTAGAGTAGAAACCGCCCCCTCGACCTTGGGGACTGTCTGCCATAAGTCCTTTCTGGGGTCGACTATAGGAAATAATTTCTTAAATATAGGGGGAACAAAAGGTATGCCGGGCCTTTCCCACTCCTTATTTACTATGTCCGCCACCCGCTTGGGTATAGGAAAAGCATCGGGGGGCACCGGAACCTCTAGGAACTTGTCCATCTTACATAATTTCTCTGGAATGACCAAATTGTCACAATCATCCAGAGTAGATAATACCTCCTTAAGCAGTGCGCGGAGATGTTCTAATTTAAATTTAAATGTTACAACATCAGGTTCAGCTTGTTGAGAAATTTTTCCTGAATCTGAAATTTCTCCCTCAGACAAAACCTCCCTCCTGGCCCCTTCAGATTGGTGTGAGGGTATGTCAGAACAGTTATCATCACCGTCCTCTTGCTCTTCAGTGTTTAAAACAGAGCAATCGCGCTTTCTCTGATAAGTAGGCATTTTGGATAAAATGTTTGCAATAGAATTATCCATTACAGCCGTTAATTGTTGCATGGTAATAAGTATTGGCGCACTAGATGTACTAGGGGCCTCTTGTGTGGGCAAAACTGGTGTAGACACAGAAGGGGATGATGCAGTATCATGCTTACTCCCCTCATTTGAGGAATCATCTTGGGCAATATCATTATCTGTGGCATCATTGTCCCTACTTTGTTTGGACACTATGGCACAATTATCACATAAATTTAAATGGGGAGAAACCTTAGTTTTCATACATATAGAACATAGCTTATCTGATGGTACAGACATGTTAAACAGGCTTAAACTTGTCAACAAAGCACAAAAAACGTTTTAAAATAAAACCGTTACTGTCACTTTAAATTTTAAACTGAACACACTTTATTACTGAATATGTGAAAAAGTATGAAGGAATTGTTCAAAATTCACCAAAATTTCACCACAGTGTCTTAAAGCCTTGAAAGTATTGCACACCAAATTTGAAAGCTTTAACCCTTAAAATAAGCCGGAGCCGTTTTTACATTTAACCCCTATACAGTCCCAGCTATCTGCTTTGCTGAGACCCAACCAAGCCCAGAGGGGAATACGATACCAAATGACGCCTTCTATAAGCTTTTTCAGTGGTTCTTAGCTCCTCACACATGCATCTGCATGCCTTGCTCTCCAAAAACAACTGCGCATTAGTGGCGCGAAAATGAGGCTCTGCCTATGACTAGAAAAGGCCCCCATCTGAAAAAGGTGTCCAATACAGTGCCTGCCATTTTTTAAAACAATCCCCAAGATTATAATAACTATTAAGAGTTATAATCTGCAAAATATGCTTAGCAAAATAATCGTTTTAGCCCAGAAAAATGTCTACCAGTTTTTTAAGCCCTTATGAAGCCCTTTATTCTTTTACTTAATCTAAGAAAATGGCTTACCCATAGGGGAAATGACAGCCTTCCAGCATTACATAGTCTTGTTAGAAATGTGGCCAGTCATACCTCAAGCAGAAAAGTCTGCCAACTGTTTCCCCCAACTGAAGTTACTTCATCTCAACAGTCCTGTGTGGAAACAGCAATCGAGTTTGCTAAAATCATCTTCCTCTTACAAACAGAAATCTTCATCTCTTTTCTGTTTCAGAGTAAATAGTACATACCAGCACTATTTTAAAATAACAAACACTTGATTGAAGGATAAAAACTACATTTAAACACCAAAAAACTCTTAACCATCTCCGTGGAGATGTTGCCTGTGCAACGGCAAAGAGAATGACTGGGGTAGGCGGAGCCTAGGAGGGATCATGTGACCAGCTTTGCTGGGCTCTTTGTCATTTCCTGTTGGGGAGGAGAATATCCCACAAGTAAGGATGACGTAGTGGACCGGACACACCTATGTTGGAGAAATGTATCACACTTTTTGTCTTAGGTGATAGAATTGCCATTCAAGTACTGTGATACAGTAAACAAATATTTAGTTGTGCGTTGTAAAGCAAATTTTCTACACACTTTCATTGGTTACTTTCTCCCCTTTTTGTGTAATTTAGCTGTGAAAATTGTGCCTTTTCTGATTTTCAGACCCGTACATAAACGCTGCAGAATTATCAAGGCTAACCCTGCTACATACATGTATCTAATTGGCTTCAACAGATAAGAACTACAAAAACAATGCACTTTACAGTAACATTATGACCGTGGCTAGCCTTCTCAGCTGCATACTCAAACCCAAATCAGCTCCTCCAATTTGGGCAAAGTGGTACGTCAACTATTGTTTATTTATTATTTTACATTGGTCTGATGTTATTCTATACCAAAAGTTAAAGGGACATTCCAGCAAAAATTGGAATCCACATGGATGCATATCAGTTTTGAATAGAAGCATTTTAGTAATATATATGTATTAGCAAAAATGCTTCTAATAAAAGCTATAACTATTTTAAAAGTGTATTTAAGTATGCGCCGTGTACCAGCATTTTACACACAACACTTGCCCAAAGAGCCTAAGGTGCTCGTACAATCTGGTAATGACTCAATTTGTTAATCGCTGACATGATACAAGCCCCACTGAGCAGCTGCAGTATTTAAAATGCTGGTGCACTAAGAATATCTAGCTATGCTTCACATGCATATGCAGAGAAAAATGTTAACACTAAAACAGTAACAACTTTTACTAGAAGCATTTTTGCCAATGCATGTACATTGCAAATATGTTTCTATTCAAAGATGTAATTAATCTTTGTGCATTTAAATTTGGACCGGAATGTCCCTTTAAATGTCTTGTAATAACAGTGTTTACAGTTCATTTAATGGCACGACTGGGGTACGCAACACAGCCTGCTCTGCAGTTATATACTATGATCTGCTTAATTTCACAATAGTATTTCTATGTTAACCACTGACATAAAAGCGGTTTATTCTCTGGTTTATACATCAGACCATTAATTGCATAAGTTGTTAAGGTTTCTGTGACAATAGATACACTGTATAGTAAAATATATCTGAAATATTACATAGTGTTGTAATTTTTTTTCTCTTAAAATTAAGCCGTCTAGAAACTCAGCTGGCTATCTTAATATAAAACCAAATCCCATGGTGCTCAATGATTTTATATGCTTGCTGAAGACAAGCCCGCTGTACGGGACCATGGCTCTTTCACAACAGGGGGTGCCAGAAAACATCTGAAATAACTAATCGCTGTGGATTTTGGTTTCAGGGAAAGTTATGGTCGAATGAACACTTTTACTGTGAGATGGCCCACAAGGATGAGATAATTTCTTTTTACACTCAGAAAGCTTGTGTGTGTGTGTGTTATATATATATATATATATATATATATATATATATTATATATCGATATATATCTAAAAAAAAAAATATACATATATAAATATACATGTATAAATATATATTTAAAGTACACACACATGTGCACTACAGGAAAATGTTTCACAGACTAGTGTTAATAAAGATTTTAAGTGAATTTAGCATAGTGTGGAAAAAAAAAAAGGTAAGGTAAGTGGGTAACTAAGGGAACATTATCAAATAAGGAAACTCAAATAGCTTGCAACAAAAAATAATAATCCTGTTTCCATCTATCCTTTTGCACTAAAATGCTTAAAAACACATTTATGCTGAAAAACTTGATTCACAGAAAAACATGAAAAAAAATGAAACTATTTTAAGTATATTTGCTCAATATGGTAATTTGTGCTCAGATTTTAGACATCAGGTTAGAGTTAGAACTTTTTAAAATTTTATTTATTTATTTTTTTGTTTAGAACAGATTCAATTATAGAAACAGCAGCTCATTGTTAAACATTTTTTAACAACCAAAACCCTTTAAAAATGTTTTTTTTTTCTTTGTTTTTTTTCTTTATTAACAAACCTGATCTCATGAATTATTTCAAGGTCAGTAATGAACAATAAAAAACCCATTTTTGAAAAAGTTCAAATCCATACAAAGTTAATGACATTGGAAAGGTTGTACCTATAGCACATTTTTCTAAATGGAAAAAAAAAATCATAATGCATTAAACCAGAATAAATATACATTAAAATGCAGCAAAAACAGAGGTCAGCAAATAACCCCTTATGCAAGAAAAACACCCAGAACGTTGCCAACAGATGTTTGCCTTTAGTATGAACAAAATTTTGGAAAAAAAAAGAAAAAAAAAAAGAGAAGTGGTCAAGCGTACATGTTAGCCATGAGACTAGAAACTTGTCGGACCAATTATGCAAAAAAAATTATATATATATATAATATTTTTTTTTTTTTTTTTTTAAAGATTCTACTCCATCAGTGAGACATCAAATTAATAGTTTTTGACTTTTCCCTGATCAATCATATATAAACAACACAGTTTTCACAGCCATTTCCTGATGGCAAAAACATACAAGATGATGGTACAGATTGAACAGGAAATAAGTTGAACAGGATTTAAAGCAGCAATTCATGGCTACAAATTTATACACAATAGTTACTTTATTTTTAACATCTAGCGCTTGCTTAGTCCATTGTATTTTAGCTTGAAGGGACATAAAACCGTACATAAAATTGTGAGTATTTGGTTTACGCACAACTTCCTGCATACATTGGTGAAATACTACAAACCTAAGACCTGTGTGTCTTTATTTTAATCCCATATTGCTTTACGTTATGCTGGGACCAAATAGTTTCATAGTTCTATTTGGTTGACCTGCACGTGAGTTTGAGATGTTGCCATTAATTTTTAATTAGGGGGCGCAAAACGCGCCAGGACAGCCATCCTTGCTATCTTGCATATTTATGCATTTTTTATACGTTTTTCAATAAATAATTTTTACCTTTATTTTTGCCCCCCTTGAGTGCTCAGATACTTGCTTTTTAGAAATTTTTATAACATTAGGTTTATTACAAGAAGGGCGCTAAAATACGTGTAGCGTATTTCAGGGCGATGCAAATGCATTAAAGGGATACTAAACCCAAATTTATTTCATGATTCAGATAGAACATGACATTTTAAGCAACTTTCTAATTTACTCCTATTAACATTTGTTTTTGTTATCTTTCTATTTTTATTTGAAAAAAAGGAATGTAAAGCTTAGGAGCTGGCCCATTTTCGGTTCAGCACCTGGGTAGCGCTTGCTGATTGGTGGCTAAATGTAGCCACCAATCAGCAAGCGCTACCCAGCATTCTGAACCAAAAACGGCCCAGATCCTAAGCTTACATTTCTGCTTTTTCAAATAAAGTTAGCAAGAGAACGAAGAAAAATTGATAACAGGAGTAAATTAGAAAGTTTCTTAAAAATGCATGCTCTGTCTGACTCATGAAATAAAAAATGAGTGTTTAGTACCCCTTTAATGAACACATAGTAGCTAGGGAAGTTTGATGCTGCAGTATGTTTAATTTAAAATGTTGGTTTACATATCCATGAAAAACACCTTATATTAATTTAGAAGAAAACCGATAAAGCTAAAGGTTGAATGAAACAAAGCAGTTTTACAGGATATTTTTTTTCCAAATGAAACTATGCATATTGTAGTTACCAACACAAAAAGGTAGACATTTTAGCACATACACATAAAAGTGATAGTAACTTGTTCTCCTTGTTCAATACTGGTCTGACCACTTTCATAACAAAAGTAGAAAAACACATTTTCTTTTAATGAAACCATCTTTAGCAACAAGAACGTGGATAAAAAATGCATACATTTAGCCTATGAAAAAAAGTGGCATAAAAAGAAATATCCATTTTCAATGGCATGTAGAATGTATTTTAAACAATGATGAACTAATGGTCAGTTACCGAAGAGCGTTTGAGAAAAATGATTGCTAATGTGTGAATGGTACAAAGAGGTGATATTTACAAGTTTTTTTGTATACAATAACTAAAAAGCTTTAAATGGATAATTTGTTTTAAGATGATGGATTTTCTGTGCAATACTGTTCCAGTAAGCACTATCACAGATTAAAGAAATATCTAATCAATGTGCCAAAGGACTCCTATATAAAGTGACTTGTGCTTACTGGAACTCTATTTGTGGGACTGCACCACATTTTGAGATAATTAATGCAAGTTCATATATACTACCAACCTACCAGAAACAAATATTGACTCGTTAATAGATTCAACGCCTGAAAAATAAATGAAAACAACAGGCAATAATGGAGATCAATGAACTATGGGAAAAGCCTAGAGTCTAAAGTAATAAATGATTCTTAAACTCCATGAATTATGTCCAATTCATCAAAGCAGTCATTGTTCAGTGACCCGTTTTCATACAATAAGTTATTTCTCATACACAGTAATATTAAGAACTGTATGCTGAATATTTTCTATTTAAATAAAAAATACAATATGTATGAGAGGGAGGGAACCCCAGAACATATCAAGTGGTGCTGTAAAAGAGTGCCCCAAATATTTAATCATATTATCCAAAAGTACCCGAACA
The DNA here is from genome assembly GCF_027579735.1 of Bombina bombina. Taxonomy (NCBI): domain Eukaryota; kingdom Metazoa; phylum Chordata; class Amphibia; order Anura; family Bombinatoridae; genus Bombina; species Bombina bombina. The sequence continues at coordinate 127,055,703 of NC_069502.1, read as the reverse complement.
GGAATTTCATAAGATTGACAGCTTTAGCATTTGTGAAGGATCCCCTTAATACCTTTAGATAACCAGCACCATGTTATTAAATACTATTTGCACTTACAGGTACACTGAATGGCCTACTTACAAGGAGTTTATACTGTAGACAAAAAGTTACATCAGCTAACCAACACACAAAGACCACTAAAAAAAAACTGCTTCCAACAAAAAAAAAACTCAGCAAAACCATGAACCACTTCAACAGGCTGAGAGAACTCTCTGATGTTCATTTTCAAGCTTAGAAGCTACATTTTTGAACCCCTACTCACAATCACCATTAAATATCCTAAATAAGGGGTACAAAAAAGGCACAAACTTGGCAGCATGCAGAGGTGATTCTTCAGTCTCTATAAAAAAAAAAGAAGGTAAATAGCAAGCTGCCACTGCTTGATTCTCAACAGTCTGCCTGAACAGCACAACACAACAGATGAGTAGAAATTAAAAAAAAACGAAAAAATGATTAATACACGCTTTCTGGTTATTTTGCATGTGATCCAGTTTTGCTTAGTCCAATCACACATATATATATCTAAACTACTTCTGATACTTGAAGGGGATGTTTCTGAGGGCTTGCTCTTCAGAGGTGGATTTCCTATCCAACCACAGTTAGCACCGCAAATCTTCAAGCTGTTGAGTTGTGTTTTATCCATTGTTGTGGAGTTTTGTTTGGTTCTAGTAGGCTGGTTGGCATTTAGTACCTGAGATGTTAGCACCAATCTCACTGAACAGCGGTGGGAGAAATATCAAAAGCTCAAGACATGGGCTCAGCAAATAATGGTGCCACTGGAAATAAATATCTAATCTAAGAACTCAGAGGATGCTCTTCAATGAAGATAAGCTCCCTGCATTGAAAGCCTTCACAGGAATGTTTCAAAACATGTCAACTGTTCTTTCCATCTCCTGCAAAGAAAAAGGAGGGTGTTTTTGTTTTTAAACAACTTAACAAATAATCTACATTTACATTTCACTTTTTATCTAGTTAAAAAATTGACAAGCTCCTACACATATGCTAGTTTAAGACAAAGTTGTCAAATCTGTAATTACTGTTTGACAAATTGTATATATGTACACCACAATTATCTAATTTTAAAAAATATCTGTAAGCTGGGCACTAGATGATTTTCAAATATTTAAAAGTGCTCCAGTATAATCAGATGTAGCACACATTTTAACTGTATATGTAGCCTATACTTAAAAAAAAACCCAACCCAGTCAACTAATGAAATATTGCATTTAAGGCAGCCAATATTATTATAACTGAGAATGTAAGAATATCAATTTCTCTTGTTCAGCCTTTTTTTGTTGCAACAATTGAATCATGTTAAATTACAAGTTCTTCCTATGCAGCCACAACTACTTTATAAGTAATAATAATAATATCAATATTTACAAGTGTGGACACAAATATATATATATAAAAAACATAATTTATGCTTACCTGATAAATTTATTTCTCTTGTGGTGTATCCAGTCCACGGATCATCCATTACTTGTGGGATATTCTCCTTCCCAACAGGAAGTTGCAAGAGGATCACCCACAGCAGAGCTGCTATATAGCTCCTCCCCTAACTGCCATATCCAGTCATTCGACCAAAGACAAGCAGAGAAAGGAGAAACCATAGGGTGCAGTGGTGACTGTAGTTTAAAGTTAAAAAATACCTGCCTTAAAATGACAGGGCGGGCCGTGGACTGGATACACCACAAGATAAATAAATTTATCAGGTAAGCATAAATTATGTTTTCTCTTGTAAGGTGTATCCAGTCCACAGATCATCCATTACTTGTGGGATACCAATACCAAAGCTAAAGTACACGGATGAAGGGAGGGACAAGGCAGGTACTTAAACGGAAGGTACCACTGCCTGTAAAACCTTTCTCCCAAAAATAGCCTCCGAAGAAGCAAAAGTATCAAATTTATAGAATTTTGAAAAGGTATGAAGCGAAGACCAAGTCGCCGCCTTGCAAATCTGTTCAACAGAAGCCTCATTTTTAAAGGCCCAAGTGGAAGCCACAGCTCTAGAAGAATGAGCTGTAATCCTTTCAGGAGGCTGCTGGCCAGCAGTATAAGCTAAGCGGATTATGCTTCTTAGCCAAAACGAAAGAGGTTGCCGATGCCTTTTGGCCTCTCCTCTGTCCAGAGTAGACAACAAACAAAGCAGATGTTTGACGAAAATCTTTAGTAGCTTGTAAATAATACTTTAAAGCACAAACCTCGTCAAGATTGTGTAATAGACGTTCCTTCTTTGAAGAAGGATTAGGACACAATGATGAAACAACAATCTCCTGATTGATATTCTTATTAGATACCACCTTAGGTAAAAACCCAGGTTTGGTACGCAGAACTACCTTATCTGCATGGAAGATCAGATAAGGGGAAATCACACTGTAAGGCAGATAACTCGGAAACTCTATGAGCCGAGGAAATAGCTACCAAAAATAGAACTTTCCAAGATAAAAGTTTGATATCTATGGAATGAAGAGGTTCAAACGGAACTCCTTGAAGAACTTTAAGAACCAAATTTAAACTCCATGGCGGAGCAACAGGTTTAAACACAGGCTTGATTCTAACTAACGTTCAGGCCTGACAAAATGCCTGAAAGTCTGGAACATCCACCAGACGCTTGTGCAAAAGAATAGAGAGAGCAGAAATCTGTCCCTTTAAGGAACTAGCTGACAATCCTTTTTCCAATCCTTCTTGGAGAAAAGATAATATCTTGGGAATCCTGACCTTACTCCATGAGTAACCCTTGGATTCACACCAATAAAGATATTTACGCCATATATTATGATAGATTTTCCTGGTGACAGGCTTTCGTGCCTGAATTAAGGTATCAATGACTGACTCGGAGAAGCCACGCTTTGATAAAATCAAGCGTTCAATCTCCAGGCAGTCAGTCTCAGAGAAATTCGATTTGGATGGTTTAAAGGACCTTGAAGTAGAAGGTCCTGTTTCAGCGGCAGAGTCCATGGTGAAAAGGATGACATGTCCACCAGATCTGCATACCAAGTCCTGCGTGGCCACGCAGGCGCTATCAAGATCACTGATGCTCTCTCCTGCTTGATTTTGGCAATCAGACGAGGGAGCAGAGGAAACGGTGGAAACACATAAGCCAGGTTGAAAGACCAAGGTGCTGCTAGAGCATCCATCAGCGTCGCCTTGGGATCCCTGGACCTGGATCCGTAACAAGGAAGTTAGGCGTTCTGGCGAGACGCCATGAGATCCAGTTCTGGTTTGCCCCAACGATGAATCAATTGTGCAAACACCTCCGAATGGCGTTCCCACTCCCCCGGATGAAAAGTCTGTCGACTTAGAAAATCCGCCTCCCAGTTCTCTACACCTGGGATATGGATAGCTGATAGGTGGCAAGAGTGAATCTCTGCCCAGCGATCTGAGACTTCTAAGATTGCTAGGGAACTCCTTGTTCCCCCTTGATGGTTGATGTAAGCCACAGTCGTGATGTTGTCCGACTGAAATCTGATGAACCTCATTGTCGCTAGCTGAGGCCAAGCCTGAAGAGCATTGAATATCGCTCTCAGTTCCAGAATGTTTATTGGAAGGAGTGTCTCCTCCTGAGTCCATGATCCCTGAGCCTTCAGGGAGTTCCAGACTGCCCCCCAGCCTAGAAGGCTGGCATCTGTCGTTACAATTGTCCAATCTGGCCTGCGAAAGGTCACACCTTTGGACAGATGGACCCGAGATAGCCACCAGAGAAGAGAATCCCTGTTCTCTTGATCCAGATTTAGTAGAGGGGACAAATCTGTGTAATTCCCATTCCACTGACTGAGCATGCAGAGTTGCAGCGGTCTGAGATGTAGGTGTGCAAACGGCACTATGTCCATTGCCGCTACCATTAAGCCGATTACTTCCATACACTGAGCCAGAAGGGCGAGAAGTGGAATAAAGAACACGGCAGGAATTTAGAAGTTTTGATAACCTGGACTCTGTCAGGTAAATCCTCATTTCTACAGAATCTATTAGAGTTCCCAGAAAGGAGACTCTTGTGAGAGGGGATAGAGAACTCTTTTCCTCGTTCACCTTCCACCCATGCGACCTCAGAAATGCCAGAACTATGTCCGTATGAGACGCAATTTGGAAATTTGACGCCTGTATCAGGATGTCGTCTAAATAAGGGGCCACTGCTATGCCCCGCGGTCTTAGGACCGCCAGAAGTGACCCCAGAACCTTCGTAAAGATTCTTGGGGCTGTAGCTAATCCAAAGGGAAGGGCTACAAACTGGTAATGCCTGTCTAGGAAGGCAAACCTGAGAAACCGATGATGATCTTTGTGTATCGGAATGTTAAGATAAGCATCCTTTAAATCCACTGTAGTCATATATTGACCCTCCTGGATCATAGGTAGGATGGTACGAATAGTCTCCATCTTGAATGATGTTACTCTGAGGAATTTGTTTAAGATCTTGAGATCTAAAATTGGTCTGAAGGTTCCCTCTTTTTTGGGAACCACAGATTTGAGTAAAATCCCTGTCCCTGTTCCTCCTTTGGAACTGGATGGATCACTCCCATAACTAGGTGGTCTCGTACACAGTGTAAGAATGCCTCTCTCTTTATCTGGTTTGCAGATAATTGTGAAAGGTGAAATCTCCCTTTTGGAGTGGAAGCTTTGAAGTCCAGAAGATATCCCTGGGATATAATTTCCAACGCCCAGGGATCCTGGACATCTCTTGCCCAAGCCTGGGCGAAGAGAGAAAGTCTGCCCCCTACTAGATCCGTTACCGGAAGAGGGGGCCGATCCTTCATGCTGTCTTTTTGGCCTGCTTACCTTTGTTCCAGGTCTGGTTAGGTCTCCAGACCAACTTGGACTGAGCAAAAGTTCCCTCTTGTTTTGCATTAGAGGAAGTTGATGCCGCACTCGCCTTGAAGTTAGTCTGTTTGGCCCTTGATTTGGACCTATCCTGAGGAAGGGCATGACCTTTTCCTCCAGTGATATCAGAAATGATCTCCTTCAAACCAGGCCCAAATAGGGTTTGCCCCTTGAAGGGAATGTTAAGCAGCTTAGACTTTGAAGTAACGTCAGCTGACCATGATTTAAGCCATAGCGCCCTGCGCGCCTGAATAGCAAAACCAGAATTCTTAGCCGTTAGTTTAGTCAAATGAACAATGGCATCAGAAACAAAAGAATTGGCTAGCTTAAGTGCTCTAAGCTTGTCAAGTATATCATCCAATGGGGTCTCTACCTGTAAAGCCTCTTCCAGAGACTCAAACCAGAAAGCCGCAGTGACTGGGGCAATGCATGCAAGGGGCTGTAGAATAAAACCTTGTTGAATAAACATTTTCTTAAGGTAACCCTCTAACTTTTTATCCATTGGATCTGAGAAAGCACAACTGTCCTCGACAGGGATAGTAGTTCGCTTAGCTAGGGTAGAAACTGCTCCCTCCACCTTAGGGACTGTCTGCCATAAGTCCCGTGTGGTGGCATCTATCGGAAACATTTTCTTAAAAATAGGAGGGGGAGAGAACGGCACACCTGGTCTATCCCATTCCTTAGTAATAATTTCTGTAAACCTTTTAGGTATTGGAAAAACATCAGTGCACACCGGCACTGCATAGTATTTATCCAATCTACACAATTTCTCTGGCACTGCAATTGTATCAGTCATTCAGAGCAGCTAAAACCTCCCTGAGCAATATGCGGAGGTGTTCAAGCTTAAATTTAAATGTAGACATATCAGAATCAGGTTGAATCCTCTTTCCTGAGTCAGAAACATCACCCACAGAAAGAAGCTCTCCTTCCTCAGCTTCTGTATATTGTGAGGGAGTATCAGACATAGCTCTTAAAGCGTCAGTATGCTCTGTATTTCTTATAACTCCAGAGCTGTTTCGCTTTCCTCTAAACCCAGGTAGTCTGGATAATATCGCTGACAGTGTATTATCCATGACCGCCGCCATGTCTTGTAAAGTAAACGCTATGGGCGCACTAGATGTACTTGGCGCCATTAAAGCGTGAGTCCCTTGAGCGGGAGTCAAAGGGTCTGACACGTGGGGTGAGTTAGTCGGCATAACTTCCCCCGCATCAGATTCCTCTGGTGATTAATTTTTTAAAGACAGAATATGATCTTTATTACTTAAAGTGAAATCAGTACATTTGGTACACATTCTAAGAGGGGGTTCCACCATGGCTTCTAAACATAATGAACAAGGAGTTTCCTCTATGTCAGACATGTTTAAATAGACTAGCAATGAGACCAGCAAGCTTGGAAAACACTTTAAATCAAGTTAACAAGCAAGAAATAAAAACGGTACTGTGCCTTTAAGAGAAACAAATTTTGTCAGAATTTGAAAAACAGTGAAAAAAAGCAGTAAATCAAACGAAATTTTTACAGTGTGTATAATAAGCTAACAGAGCATTGCACCCACTTGCAAATGGATGATTAACCCCTTAGTTAAAAAAACGGATCAAAAAAAACGATAGACTTTTTTTTAACAGTCACAACAAACTGCCACAGCTCAGCTGGGGCCCTACCTTCCCAAACAAATGACTTTGGAAAGCCTAAGAGCCCTTTAGAGAGGTCCTATAGCATTCAGGGGACTCCTGGAGGAAGCTGGATGTCTCAGTCTGTAAAAGTTACTGCGCAATAAAGCGCTAAATTAGGCCCCTCCCACTCATGTTAACACAGTGGAAAGCCTCAGTTAACGGTTTCTAGGCAAATTTAAGCCAGCCATGTGGAAAAAAACTAGGCCCCAAGTTTTATCACCAAAGCATATATAAAAACGCTTAAACATTTCCAGCAAACATTTTATATTGCAAATCTATAAGAGTATTACCTCTGAAAGTAAGCATGATACCAGTCGGTATTAAATCACTGTATTCAGGCTTACCTTACATAAATCTGGTATCTGCAGCATTTTCTAGCATTTACATCTCTAGAATTTTTTTTTTAACTGCACATACCTCATAGCAGGATAACCTGCACGCCATTTCCCAGCTGAAGTTACCTCTCTCTTCAGTTATGTGTGAGAACAGCAATGGATCTTAGTTACAACCTGCTAAGATCATAGAGATCACAGGCAGATTCTTCTTCTATTTTCTGCCTGGGACAAAATAGTAGAACTCTGGTACCATTTAAAAATAAACTTTTGATTGAAGAAAAAAACACCTACGTTTCACCACTTCTCTCTTACTACCTCCATGCTTGTCGAGATTTGCAAGAGAATGACTGGATATGGCAGTTAGGGGAGGAGCTATATAGCAGCTCTGCTGTGGGTGATCCTCTTGCAACTTCCTGTTGGGAAGGAGAATATCCCACAAGTAATGGATGATCCGTAGACTGGATACACCTTACAAGAGAAAAAAATAATAATGCAAAAAGAACACGTGGGTCATCTAGAATTATTAATCGCACATAACAAAAAAAAAAATCACACACACAACAGCATAACACAAGAGTTTGTATAATATTTTCAGACTGTTTTTAATAAAGGGTTATATACCCTATCGTAACAGTCCTAACATAACATTAACATGTAAAAGTAATACTTTGTAAT